>NW_027282661.1:0-50460 GCF_046629955.1 Centroberyx affinis
TTTCTATTCACAGTGTGATTGTTTGGCTGTTTTTGTTTTGGAACTCTAAAGAACAGGTCCCCATTGACTTCAGTTGTTTTGGAGAAGGCTGCTACCAAGTTGTGCTGGCAACCTCCCTGTGTGTTATATGGACTAACAAATTTCACCTGTGTTTCATTTGGCATGAGGGTGAGTAGATGATGACAGAATTTTCATTTTTAGGTGAACTGTTCCTTTAAAAATAAGGCTTTATATTTTGGAGATACTAGGTTTTCACCTGTCAGCAACAATACAGCAGAATAAAGCTGTCATATGTTGTTTGAATCGGTCATCTACAGTAACTCTATGTCATTCTAAATGAAATATTTGCTATGTCGTCATGAAATGCATACTATATAATATATAATACAAGTCAGATGTTAATGCAAGGCTTGTCATGTACATCAAATGAAAGCCTTATCGTGTGGGAAGTTGTACAGCAAAGGAAGCTAATCCGAAATCTAGATTAGATAATAGTTCACAACAATTCTTGCTTGTTTTTTTTTGCGTGTTTTTTTTTTTTTTTTTTTTTTTTTTTTGTTATTTTCTGTTTCTTTTTGCCTTGGATTTTAAATACATTATTGTTTTGCATTATGATGTAATGTTTACTTGTGTGGACCCCAGGAAGAGTAGTTGCTAATGGGGATCCAAATAAATAATTAAAATCAATTTGTAGGCTAATGTAAGCACGGTTAACATGAAGTGAAAAAAAAAAAAAAAAACGTGTGAAAGCAGCTAGCATCTTCTCTTGGCTGCTGCCTTCCACAAGCATGTGCATTTGCCTTGTGGTTTGCTGCAATAAAACACTGACCTAAGATATCTGCTATCAGATTATAGTGCATCAAAAAGCCCTCTTTCTCACACTCATCCTGTTTTATAGCTGCTACGAGGCAATCGTAAATCATATGAAACGAGGTCTTTTTCAGAGATATGGTGACAAAATGGAAGCGTTTTTTTTTTTTTTTTTTTTTGCTTCTAGTGTCTGTGGGGTCTGGTTGCAGCCTCGGGTTAAGCCATTCATACACGATGTGCAACTTTTTATGTCCATCCTGCATATTGAATGATTAGAAAACACGATAGAGCGAGCGGATGAAAAAGGATATCCTCTCGGTGTAATTTGGTTGGGTGGGGGGGGATGGGGGGGGTGGGGGGGGGCAGGGGCGTGTGCGGCCATATTTACGCACATGTGCTATTTATGTGGGAACCTTCAGACTATCAGGATAAAGTTACTGGGAGAGAGTTTCATCATGAGTATAACAACTCTCTCTCTCTCTCTCTCTCTCTCTCTCTCTCTCAATTCAATTCAATTCAAGGTGCTTTATTGGCATGACAGTTCACAAACAATATCGCCAAAGCATGTAGCAAGAGATTAATCATCAATTAAATTATTAAATAACAAAAAAGAAAAATAATATAGAAAAATTATTCCATCCCCTCCCATGTATTATTGTGTGTGTGTGTGTGTGTGTGTGTGTGTGTGTTGTTTCTGTTTTCTCTCTCTCTCTCTCTCTCTCTCTCTCTCTCTCTCTCATTCAATTCAATTCAAGTCAATGGTGCTTTATTGGCATGACAAAATGTCCACATTTGTATTGCCAAAGCATATTACACAACAACAATATGAACAATGTGAACAGTGTGAAACAAGTAAAATAACAGGTAAAATAAAAACATTACACCATTACTACTGTTACAATTGTAACATCAATTACATACAAATGTAAAAAGGACACAAAAAAAAACCCTCATTCTGGGACTGGTTTGAAGTGTGTGTGTGTGTGTGTGTGTGTGTCCCTCATATTGTCTCTCTCTCTCTCTCTCTCTCTTTCATAATGGGCTTGGGGCTATAAAGCGGTTTTGACATACGCATTATCATGTGTACTACGCGCCTTTGTATAGATCCACCCCCCCCCCCCCCCCCATTGTATGTAGCCATTGATTGTCGCCAGCGCAGCTCATTCGGCCACATACAGGGGAAACCATAATGAACCAAATCATATTCATTTTTGTTGGTCATGTTGTTGGGTGGTTGGTGAATCAGTCCCTTTTGACAGAGGCATTTACCATCTAATCAAAGTCACCTATTTCATCTTCCCACCCATCTTCTACATCTGGAGTTCCTTTATCCGCGTTGAGCATGCCATGGCTTTGAACTGGCCCCAATAAAGAAGAATTGTTGCTGAAGAGAATGTAGAATAATGGCTCGGTTTAACATGAGCACTTTCCCCCGTACCGTACAAAAAAGTCCCGGCCATCGCATTGATCTTAACCCCATTGATTTAGCATTTGTGCGACGCTAGGCGGCACCTGCTTAATTATTAAGTCGAAGAAGCGTGTTATTGTTTGTTCAGCTGTCTCCGCTTCGCTGTGACTGAATGAAAAAAAAAACGAATCTTAATAACAAAGCCATCACGCGCATGATCAAAAATCATCCTTTGTGCGTAGGGCTGAACAATGAATCGAAATTTTAATCGAAATCGCAATATGGCCTACTGCAATTTTCAAATCGCAGGAGGCGTAATATTTGTTAAAGGTGAAATGTGTCAAAATAGCATTTTAAAGTAAATATTGTGGTGCTGCAGAGATGTCCTGGCCTACACATCATATTCTACAGACTTAAGAAAACGTCTTTGTTTGGTACAGATCCCCGCAAAAATCACACCATAATCATTTTAATACGTTTTTCAATGAAAATGAGAATAATGATGTAAAAATGATCATTCCCTCTAATATCGCAAATTATATCGCAATTGCAATATCAGTCAGAATAATCGCAATTAGATATTTTTTCAAAATCGTTCAGCCCTATTTGTGATTGAGAATGGTGGCTGATGGTATAGACCTTTCTTCCTCTCAAGGTTTCCTCATCCACTTCCGATTGACAGTCAGCTTCGACCAGATTAAATATGAACTGTTCGATTGAAACCTCGACTGGATCCGTCTTTGGCTCAGCTCGGCGGCAGGGCTCTACCGGCTTCCGAAAGTGAATTTGGGCCCCAACTTTCCAGTCCCCCTGGGCCTGGCCTCGGCCCCTCGAGGGTGCTGACCCCTGGGCGACCCCTGGCCTCGCAGGCATTAATCATCAGCTGCCAAGTGACACACTCCTTCATCTCAGGCTCTTCTGAAAGCTTTGAGATGGCAGGATCTCCTTTCATATAAAAAAAAAGCTGACCAACCATTTAAGAACATAGCGCTAGAAAGTTACCATTATGATTGGTTGAGTTTTATCATTATATTATTTATCATACTAGCCTTCTTTTACACATTGGTAAATTACACATTAGTGTAATTTACCAATTACACTAATGAGTTTTTTTCATGAAAGACCTTGTGTAGCATCAGTTAAACCTTTATAACACTGTGGCAGAAATAAATACTCAGCCTGACTAATGTAAATCTGTAGGTTAAAATAACATTAAATCTCGTACCAAAATATCTCATCAATATTGATTGGGAGAAATTAAACATTGATTAACACAGTCTATATTTAGAGGTTCTTGGTCTCAAGAATCAATACCTCTACCCACACTGACTGTCATATTCAGAATACACAGCTTTATATTGTCATGCACAACAGTACTGTAGATGTTAAAACCAGCAGGCACCAGGGCCTTCTGACAAAAGACTATCTTGTGACTATTTTGACTAAATACATGTGATTTGAGTCGTATGCTTAAGTGACATTTAGGATTGTTTATGGCATCGCAGGGGAGAACGGGGTAAGTTGAGCCACCCCCTTGTTTCTCGGAAGCCAAACACACAATTAATCATGTGATCACAGACTTAAGAAGAGTAATTCATTTCCACAAATCAGTAACACTTTACAATAAGGGTCACTAAGTTAAGGGTTAGTTAATGCTTATAAGCATTAACCAACCCTTAATTAACAGTTAACTAATGTGTCTGGTAATCATTTACTAATGGTGTTCATGTTAACTAAGGTATTAATTTATACATTATTTAATAGTCATTTTTATAAACTATTAAATAATGTATAAATTAATACCTTAGTTTACATGAACACCATTAGTAAATTACACATTACGCATTAACTACCCCTTATTAAGCATTAACTAACCCTTAACTTAGTGACCCTTATTGTAAATTACCCACAAATCTATGATGGAGAAAGGGAAAGTCAAAAAATAAGTGATTTCATCATGGTTAAGATGTTATGATTCTTGTATCTAAATGGAAGTAGATACATTTGAGGATTTATTATATATTAATTTAAGGCTTTACAAGGTTCAGTAGTTAGCTTACAGTAAATGTGGGCCTGAGTTACTGAATTAAACAGTTTTGTCAAAATGGCGGTTGTGGAGTAAAATGTGCCACAAGCCCAAGTTAAGACAAAAGATTGAATTTTTTAATGAGTTGCACTTCTAACTACTTTTGTATTACCACAATAGTTTTCCAGGGGGTCCCCAGCAAATTGATGAATTGTTAAAATTCAGCATCATTTCATTTACAAGAAGTTAACACAATAAGAGAATGTAGAAGAATGGCTATTATGATCATAGTTTCACTGTTATCTCTCTACCTACAGTACAGATAGTCATGGAATTCTGGACAAAATCATATCTGACAATAAAAATATTCTCAGATTTGAGTCCAAGAGACAAATTCAAGTGGGGTCCATGGCACTAATGTGAACTAAATTAGGGGTCCTTCATATGAAAAAGGTTGAGAATCACTGCATTAGTGTGCTTGTCCTAAAGCTGTTTGTACTAGGCTTGGGCGATACCCAAAATTGTATATTGCGATACTGTCCTGCAAAAATATCGCGATATACAATATTATCGCAGGTTTTTTTGTTTTGCTTTGTTTTGGGGGTTTTTTTCCTTCTTTTTTTCAGGTTTTTTGGGGGAGTTGGAGGTACAGCTGGGCAATATGGACAAAAATATAATATCGATATATTGCCCGGCCCTAATTGGAGAATACAATGGTCATTTGGTATAATTTGCTCATATATATCGAATATCAGCCCAAGCCTAGTTCGTACTAAGCTCCGTTTCTCCTGACTAGAGAGATACCGCTGTAGCACGCCATCGCACCGAACACACCTGAACTAGCCTCTCTTGTCAGAGGAACAGTAAAGGGGTGAATCATGCGGCAGATGGTACAAAAAAACCTTTGTGTCGGTTCTCCGGTCTTGGAAGAAGAGATGCGGAATCCGCTTTGAGAGCTTCCATCAAAAAACCCGGCAGACAATGGGCCCCGATCGCCTCTTTTGTGTGTTGATAAATATCCAAGGTGATTTACCGTTGCCCCAAGGCTGTGCTTATTAATTGATTACCGCCTGCAGACTACCATCAGCACTTTTTCTCAAATAAGTCAACTTTTGTCCCCCCGCCTAATTGCTTAAGAACACTATGTCGCAGAAGAAAAGGCTACTTGAGAGCTACCTTAAAAAATGACTGAGCCTTCGATCGCTATGACACTAAATATTCCGGCTCGCCTTGGTGGTACCTTGTGTTTTCACCCTTAAGTGTCTTTCCCTCCTTTTGACACTTTCTCTTTTTCAAGGCGAGGCAACCAGCATTTCAAAAGCACGCTGTATCCTACCAGCCGGTCCACTTGAGAATAATATACGAACCCAATGACTGGGCACAGTGGGAAATACCAGCTTTCTGGGGCCAGATGCATAAAGATAGACCTAGTCTTAGACTTAAATGTGACCTTAACCTGCTTTAGACACTTACAGTATATTTACCTGGTCTTACTACTTCTTAATTGCTGTAGATCTCTAATGTTTCTGTCTCTAAAGACTCTCTCTCTTCTTCAGGCTCTTTCTAAAAACCAGAGATCTTTTATGAGCTTCAGTATTTAAACTTCTCTCTGACAGTTAGGCCGACTCGTTGCCATAACAACAAAGTTCTTAGCTCAAGATTAGCCAGAGGGGAAGGTGGCTAACTTTCTTACCTCAAAATAAGTCATAATATTTAAGTCAGTGTTTCTCAACATGGGGTCTGGGGGCCACCAGGGGTCCTTGAGGGGGTTCCAGGGGGTCCCCAGCAAGTTGATGAATTGTTAAACTTCACTATTGTTTAATTTACAAGTTAACACAGTTAGAGATCATAGTTTCTCTGTTATCTCTCTACCTACAATACAGATAGTCATGGAATTCTGGACAAAATCATATCTAACAATAAAAATATTTTCAGATTTGGGTCCGAGAGACAAAATCTCATGACATAGCAAAAAATAAATAAATCTTTCCGTTGTGTCACATAGGCCTATATTAGGAAAGGGGAGGCTGGTGTGATTTAAGACAGTGGTTCTCAACGTGGGGTCCAGGGACCACCTGGGGTCCTTGAGGGGGTTCCAGGGGGTCCCCAACAAATGGATGAATTGTTAAACTTGAGCTTTAATTTACAAGAAGTTAAAACAATTAAAGAATGTGGAAGAATGACTGTTTTGATCATAGTTTCTCTGTTATCTCTCTGCCTACAATACAGATAGTCATGGAATTCTGGACAAAATCATATCTAACAATAAAAATATTTTCAGATTTGGGTTCAAGAGGCAAAATCTCATCAAATTAGGGCTCCTTGATATGAAAAAGGTTGAGAATTACTGATTTAAGTAACAGACAGTCTTAATTAGCCTAGTCCAACCTGAGAATCTAAGACCAGTCTAAGGTTTAGACTAGTCTTAAAGTAGCTTTATGCAACTGGCCCCTGATTCTTCTTTTGGAAAAACATGAAAACATGTTTGAACACACAAGTTTTGTTCCGGCCTCTTTTTCCCCATATTTCCCCTCTTTTTTTTTTGCTCTATATCAGTCGGACATGGCTGTTTTGGAATGGCAGGCCCTGCGGTATAATCAGAGGAAGTCATGAGTCTTTATAACAGGCCGATGTCTGGCAGTCTCCGTGCATCTATACCCTCCTTCCCCTCTTCATTTAGGGAGTTGAACACAAGTAGATAAACAGTTGTTCTCCCCCGTGACGCTGCATTAATCGTTCATTTCATGGGTTAAAAGAGCAAAGTCAATGAGGAGGAGAAATTCCCATCCCATTATCGGCTCGGAGGTGCAAAGTGAGCGCATCAGCGATGAAGCCGAGCATAAAGATGATTACTCCGCTACTAGAGCCCCCTGATGCCCAACCTGGTTCCAATTACAAACTCCTCTCTTTTTTTTTTTTTTTTAAGCAGCTGAGCGATTAACCAGAAGACGGCCGCCAGACTCTGTGCGAAGTGGATTTTTCTCCACTCCGTCCGCCATTGCTCATTGTCATAATGATCCATGGCCTGATCAGATTGTTTCTGCTGACAAAAGGCCTCCATCCTCACTCTTTTATTCCTTATATCTCTTTCAGGGAATCAGAGGGACAAATACATCAGCCCCAGTATCGAAAGCACATAAATCTCGTTTTAAGAGGCTTGTCTTCGCCTCAGATTCTGTCAGACAAAGGCTTTTGGGCTGAGGCTTTTATTTATCGCCTCGATGCTTGTTTCGTTGGCCATTGTGCGTTCCACGAAATAATAGTTTTATAGATCAACACGGTTATGCATTATAATCAGTGGTAATAAAGATAAAGAAGTCAGAGGGTGTGTTGGTCGAGGAGCCTCAGTGCTTGTTTTGTTTTGTAGCACTATTTTACTACTATGGGGTCGTGCTTCTCGGTGTTGACCTCTGCCTTACTTTCAGTTGTAACGCTAAATTGTTGCGTAACTCCCATCACTCATAAACCTGAGTTATCAGAGTTCCCAAACTTTCGCAAATCAAGCCACTGAATAATAATCAAACCACTAATAATAAGAAGAATAATAATCAAACCACTTCAGTGGTGGAAGAAGTATTCAGATCTTAAGTAAAAGTAGAAATACCACAGTGTAAAAATACTTTGTTACAAGTAAAAATCCTGCATTCAAAATCTTACTTAAGTCAAAGTACAAAAGTATTAGCATCAAAATGTACTTAAAGTAGTAAAAGTAAAACTAGTCATTATGCAGAATGGCCCATTTCAGAATCATATATATTATATATATTATTGGACTATAATTATTGATGCATTAATGTGTTCATCACTTTAATGTTGCAGCTGGTAAAGGTGGAGCTAATTTGAATTACTTTATATACTGCTGGGTAGCTTAACCTATAAAAATATATCATAATGTATTAGTTGATTTGTAATTTGTATTAATAATCTAAATCTGCAAAGCAACTAGTAACTGAAGCTGTCAAATAAATGTAGAAAGCACAATATTTCCCTCTGAAATGTAGTGGAGTAAAAGTATAAAGTAGCATCAAATGGAAATACTCAAGTAAAGGACAAGTACCTCTAAATTGTACTTAAGTACAGTACTTGAGTAAATGCACTTAGACACATTCCACCACTGCCCGCACTTTCCTCACAGAGCCCCGTGATATATAGAGGCTGCAGGGGGAGAACTTTGAAGAAAGAGATATGTTTTGGCGGTGCTACTTCAGAGTTAACGCCGCCATTGTCTCCCGGAGCGAGGGGGAACATAAATCTTTTGTTTTAATAGTGTCTCTCCGTTCACATGCCAGCGCCGCGAAATGAAGCCGTAATTACTGGGCTTAATTGATGTGTTTTTACCACCTCAGACGATACTTCAGACCCCGCCTCCCCCCCCCCCCTCACTGTATAGGCCCCACTGCTGTTGTTTGCACTATATTTCTGCAGCTATTGATTGCTATTATGGTAAATCCGATGGGCACAATGGAACTCTATCAGCAAAATGCAGGTTAATTATCTCAGGGTCAACCACTTTGGAAGCTCCACAAAGAGCCGGCCATTCTCTCTTTATTGCCTTACATTAAATTGCAAATGCAAATTATTATCTGGGTCCTTTTATTCTGCTAAGGGGATGGATTGGCGGGAATAAGATAGAGGATGACCTCCCATTTGCCAGAGATTGTGTTTGTAAAGGTTTAAGCAAGTTAAGAGTAATATATCACTTATTCTTTTATAATATGCACATATGTTTTTTTTAATAGTGTATGTATTAGGATTGGCATACCAGTTTATACCAGCTACATTATCAGGGGAGATTAAAAAAAAAAAATCTCATTGTAGGTTTTTCTTACTGTGCATGTTGATGGTTTAGTACAGTGGTTCTCAACGTGGGGTCCGGGGACCACCAGGGGTCCTTGAGGGGGTTCCCGAGGGTCCCCAGCAAATTGATGAAATGTTAAACTTCACCATTATCTCATTTACAAGAAGTTAACAAAATTAGAGAATGTGAAAGAATGACTGTTTTGATCATAGTTTCTCTGTTATCTCTCTACCTACAATACAGATAGTCATGGAATTCTGGACAAAATCATATAACAGTAACAATATTGTCAGATTTGAGTCTGAAAGACAAAATCTCATCAAAATTAGGGGTCCTTGATATGAGAAAGGTTGAGAATCACTGGTTTAGTGCAAGAAGCAATTATTTCATCATTCATAAATAATAAAGGTATAAATACACGCTAAAAGTTTTTGATTCCATAGGAAGCGCAGATAAAAAACCTTTTAAAACTTTGACAAAAAAAAAAAAAGTGATATTTCCTCGCCGGCTAACAGAGCTGTCAGACATTTGACTGGCTCTAGATAAATTGGCCTTATAAGAGGTGCAGCAGCCTATTGACGGGAGGAACCGAAGTTAATGGAATTGATTGTGGATATTGTGTTTGCTTTCTGCAGGGACTCCGGTGAATCGGATTCCTATCATGGCCAAGCAGGTGTTGGATCTCTACATGCTCTACAAGCTCGTCACCGAAAAAGGCGGCTTAGTGGAAGTCATCAATAAGAAAATATGGCGTGAGATCACCAAAGGCCTTAACCTCCCTACCTCGATTACCAGTGCAGCTTTCACTCTCCGAACACAGTGAGTAAGAGCCGAGGAGATAACCCCAGATGACTGATAACCTGCTTCTACTGTGGGAGCAGCCACAAGTGTGATATGTTATACTCAAGTACTGTACTTAAAGTACAATTTTGAGATACTTGTACTTTACTTGAGTATTTCCATTTGATGCTACTTTATACTTCCACTCCACTACATTTCAGAGGGAAATATTGTACTTTCTACTCCACTACATTTATTTGACAGCTTTAGTTACTTTTCAGATGGAGATTTGACACAATGGATAATATAACAAGCTTTTAAAATACAACACATTGTTAAAGATGAAACCAGTGGTTTCCAACCTTTTTGGCTTTTGACGTCTTACAAAAAGCAGTGTGTAGTCGGGTCACATTTCAGATGTCTATGAGTTGTTAACAGCTCCACCAAATAGTGATTTTTCCCTCTAAACCTCACATGGTTTCATTTCAATAAATGTTCAAATGATCCAATATTTCAGCAAAAATCAAAGATTAGAGAAAAAGTCCAAAAACTGAAAACAGATTTGTGTATCAGAGCTTTGTTTTTTCTTCTTTCCTCTCCCATTAATCATCTCACGACCCCTCAGATTTATCCGGTGACCCTTTGGAGGGGCCCGACCCCTAGGTTGGGAACCACTGGACTAAACTAGCTAACTGTATATAAAGTAGTTCAAACTAGCTCCACCTCCAGCAGCTACAACAGTAACATGCTGCTTACACACTGATGCTTCAGTATTAATAATCTAATGATGTCATATATAATAAAATATCAGTCAGAGGGACCAAACCACTACTTTTACTTTAATACTTGAACTACATTTTGCTGCTAATACTTATGTACTTTTACTTAAGTAGGATTTTTCAAGCAGGACTTTTACTTGTAATGGAGTGTTTTTACATTGCTGTATTGGTACTTTTACTTAAGTAAAGGATCAGAGTACTTCTTCCACCACTGTGTGTGAGTGTGAGAGATGATCGGTAAAGTGAACAAGTGGTTTCTCAGACATTGTTCTTGATATTATAAGCAATCTGTCATTCTGAAGTCTTATTTCCATTGCAGAAAACATGAGGTAGCCTCTCGGAATGCCTTCTTTAAATAATATTTATTTCTTGCAAAGCTGGTATTCGTGCGGTACATTACTGCCGATCCCTCCTATGATTCATGATAATTATAGTATGATAGATGTGTAGGCATTTAATCTGTGTGACTCCCAGTGTTGTTAGATGGTATTGTGTTTCCACATGAGCCAGCACTCTTCTGTCTTTACAATGACGGTGATTCAAGTTTACATCACTGTGTTAGATTTACTTATTTTTATTTTGAATGCAGGATATTCAGTAGAGCACTTTTTAGCTGGCATGTGTAAAAACAGTTAATCAATAATAAATAAGTAAATAATCAATGAATGTGCGCATAGTTCAATTTTGGTTTAGTTGCCTTGAGAAAGTATTCAACTTTCTTCTTGTTCCGGTTCCAGCCTCAATTCAAAACGGATGAACTTAGGGTTGTTATCACTGTGCTTTGGCGGTTAGATATTATGTAAAACGGGTCATGGAGCACACAAGAACACATGTTGATAATCAGCATGAGACTTGAGATTCTCCACAAATTGATTGGAGTCCACCAGTGGCCAGTTCAATTGACTGCACATGATTTAGAAGGTTAACACATCTGTCTATATAAGTTCCTACTGAGAACAGCATGTCAGAAAACTGGGCTAGAATGTCTATCTATCTATCTATCTATCTATCTATCTCTCTCTCTCTCTCTCTGTCTCTCTCTCTATCTATCTCTCTATCTCTCTCTCCACCCGAGCACCTAGACAGAACTAACACACTTGTTAAGCATTGTTTGCCAAATGCTAGAATTGTATTTTTATACTGAAGTCAGCATCACAACAGAAATGCTCTCCTTTGCACCACAGAATAGGAAACATAAAAAACCATTCAACGCCACTAGAAAGTCTCTAATATGATCTATCTATCTATCTATCTATCTATCTATCTATCTCTCGCCGTCTCTCTCTCTCTCTCTCTCTCTCTCTCTCAAGGAGCTCTATTGGCAGGACGTACATGTGCACATGTTGCCAAAGCATAGATTCAAACACAAATGACATAGAAATGAAGTAAAATAAAATGAAATAAACTGCATATTCCTGTAAATATACAGATCCGTCACATAGAATATTTCTGGACAGTAACAACAATAACAGTGATGATTACAAAATGTACAGTGATGATCTCTCTCTCTCTATCTATCTATCTATCTCTCTCTCTCTCTCTCTCAAGCATTGTTTGACCAAATGCTAGAATTGTATTTTTATATTGAAGTCAGCATCATTCTTGGAGGGGAACAGAAAGTCTCTCCTTTGCACCACGGAATATGAAACATAAAAACCTCTCACCACTCACTAGAAAGTCACTAATATGCTCCATCCCTCCCTCCCTCCCTCCCCCCCTCCCCCCCTCCCCCAGGTACATGAAGTACCTCTACCCGTACGAATGTGAAAAGCGGGGGCTGAGCTCCCCCGGCGAGCTCCAGGCAGCTATCGACAGCAACCGGCGGGAGGGCCGCCGGCAGAGCTACGGCTCCTCCATCTTCAGCTACTCCCCCGTGGGCACCCCCGCCCTCCTCTCCTCCCCCAAGATGCAGCTGCCCCACCTGCCCATGTCCCACGCTCACAACGGCGGCCACGTCTCCCAGGTGCCCGTGATCAAGAAAGGTGAGACGAGAGCGGAAAATGAGCATATAGACACGATAAAGATCAGTGATTCTCAATCTTTTTTTCATATCAAGGAGTCCTAATTTGATGAGATTTTGTCTCTCGGACCCAAATCTGAGAATATTTTTATTGTTAGATATGATTTTGTCCAGAATTCCATGACTGTCTGTATTGTAGGCAGAGAGATAACAGTGAAGCTAGGATCAAAACAGTCATTCTTCTACATTCTCCAATTGTTTTAACTTCTTGTAAATTAAAGCTCAAGTTTAACAATTCATCAATTTTCTGGGGACCCCCTGGAACCCCTTCAAGGACCCCTGGTGGTCCCCGGACCCCACGTTGAGAACCACTGACTTAAATCACACCAACCTCCCCTTTCCTAATACAATGGAAAGATTTATTTTTTTTTGCTATGTAATGAGATTTTGTCTCTCAGACCCAAATCTGAGAATATTTTTATTGTTAGATATGATTTTGTCCAGAATTCCATGACTGTCTGTATTGTAGGTAGAGAGATAACAGAGAAACTATGATCAAAATAGTCATTCTTCTACATTCTCTAATTGTGTTCACTTCTTGTAAATTAAATAATGGTGAAGTTTAACAATTCATCAATTTGCTGGGGACCCCCTGGAACCCCTTCAAGGACCCCTGGTGGTCCCCGGACCCCATGTTGAGACCCAATAAGAGACGATACGATACTATACGATACGATACGATGCAGCAGTGGAAAAGACAAAAGTACAATAAGTAGAATGTAAAATATGCAATAAAAACAGTAAAAAACAATAAAAAATTGACAATTTAAACTCATGTTAAGCAGGCTGTATTGATGGGAAGTAGCTGTTGCATACAGACACTAGCAGACACCATTGCTTTCTCAACTGTGTAGAGTCTGTCTGATGCAACAGCACCTGATGCATGGGCCTCATTCGGAGACATTAGATGTTTCTTGCAAAAGTTAATTCTGGTCGCGATGTTATCATCGGGCCGAGTCCCACACAGAACCGCAACATGTGTCATATTCTTATCCTGTTAACTGCGTGATGATTCATTTCCTCTTTTATCAATACAGTAAGTCCCAAAAAAAAAAAAAAAAAAACATCTGCACACGATGTACTATAACAGATCAGAGGATCCTTTTTGAGAAATCGTTGCATGATCGGCCCCCCCCGGCCACCGAAGGAGAAGTCAGCATCCAAATTGATTTCGCAAAAGCTGCTGCCCCCCCCCCCACACCCCCCCACCCCCCCCGTTTCCATCCATTCATACCTCATGTAACTTGCGGGCGGCATGGTCATCCTTCCCCCCCCCCACACCCCCCCCCAAAAGAGGAAACATCTTGCAGGACTTCCTCATACCAGCGCTGCCAATTTCCGAGTCAACGCCAGAGAGTGGAATGCGCAGAGAGCCTGGGGGAGGTGTCTGATAACGGGGGGGGGGGGGGGGGGGCATCGGGCTGAATTACCTAGCGTGCCATAGAAGGGACGTTTGTTTTGACACCGGGCATGTCTGAAGCACAAGGCTGTTTTAGCCGGTGTCTGGGTCTTTAATGAACATCCTTCCAATTCTTCAATTCAGACACTTTTAGTAGGAAGGATTGAAATATGAAGTCTAATCTCATGAAGTCCTCAATTTATTTAAACAAGCACCAAAGGCTGGTCTGATCTCACAGAGCCGAAATCCATGCATACAAAGCTCATGTAATAATAACTTTAATAATAATAACTTTATTTATGTAGCATGTTTCCAAACAAAGTGCTTTCTATAGCAGTGGTTCTCAATCTGGGGTCCGGGCACCACCAGGGGTCCTTGAGGGGGGTTCCAGGGGGTCCCCAGCAAATTGGTGACTTGTTAAACTTCACCATTATTTCATTAGAGAATGCAGAAGAATGACTGTTTTGATCATAGTTTCTCTGTTATCTCTCTACGTACAATACAGATAGTCATGGAATTCTGGACAAAATCATATCTAACAATAAAAATATTCCAAGAGATATATTCCAAGGTCCAATATTCCAAGGTCCAAGAGACAAAATCTCATAAAATGGGGGTCCGTGGCCCTAATGTGAACTAAATTAAGGGTCCTTGATATGAAAAAGGTTGAGAATCACTGTCCACCCAAATCTAAGAAAATCTTTATTATCAGATATGATTTTGTCCAGAATTCCATGACTATCTGTATTGTAGGTAGAGAGATAACAGTGAAACTATGATCAAAACAGTCATTCTTCTACATTCTCTAATTGTGTTAACTTGTAAATGAAATAATAGTGAAGTTTAATAATTCATCAATTTGCTGGGGACCCTCTGGAACCCCCTCAAGGACCCCTGGTGGGCCCCGGACCCCATGTTGAGAAACACTGTTCTATGCAATGAATTCAATTCCGGGGGAAACACTGAATGCTTGTAATTTTGAATATTTTGGCATGAAAAGAGTCACATTTAAAGATATTGACTAATGATACAAAATATCTGGTATCAGCAGCTTCAATCCAAAAATATCAGTATCAGTATTGGCTTTCAAAAACCCCTCATTGGTCGAAACCTATTACTATTATTAGAAATGCATGAATGTAGAAATCTGGATTCCAGCACAGGTGTATATGACCAGTCTTCTTATATGACCAGCCTTCTTACTTGTATATGACCAGCCTTCTTACTTGTATATGACCAGTCTTCTTATATGACCAGTCTTCTTATATGACCAGTCTTCTTATATGACCAGTCTTCTTACTTGTATATGACCAGTCTTCTTATATGACCAGCCTTCTTACTTGTATATGACCAGTCTTCTTACTTGTATATGACCAGTCTTCTTATATGACCAGTCTTCTTACTTGTATATGACCAGTCTTCTTACTTGTATATGACCAGTCTTCTTACTTGTATATGACCAGTCTTCTTATATGACCAGCCTTCTTATATGACCAGCCTTCTTCTCTGCAGAGGAGCCCATGATGGCCGGCTGCCTGCCCAGCCGGGTGGCCATGCCCATGTCCCTGGGCGGGCGTCACGCGGCGGCGGTGGCGGCCCAGGCGGCGGCGGCTCAGGCGGCGGCGGCCGTCCAGGCGGCGGCTCTGGAGCAGCTGAGGGAGAAGCTGGAGAGCGGCGAACCCCCCGAGAAGAAGATGATGATGGTGGCGGAGGAGCAGCAGAGGATCATGCAGCACGCCCTGCAGCATAACCTGCTGGCCATGGCCACCCAGCTGCCCATGAACATCAAACTCAACAACAGAGGTAAGGCCCTGGAGCAAGGTTATTATAGTTTTTGCATTTGTCATTAGTTTTTATTCTTATTTCGTTTTGACTTTTTGTTTTCAATTTCAGTTTCGTTTTAATTCGTTTTTAAAGCGGGTTTGCTAGTTTAGTTTAGTTTGTATTTTTTTGAAAATGCTTAGTTTTAGTTTCGTTTTTATTAGTTTCAGTGTTAGTTTTAGTCTTTTTTTGTAATATGGGGTATTTGTCAGGGGCGAGATTCAAAAAGGTAAAAAAAAAATGAAAAAAAAAAATTTGGAAGATAGATTTCATATCCACCCAAAATACTAGGCTTATGTATGAAATAAATTGACAAAGACGAAAACTAAAGACATTTTCTCAATTTCTCAATTTTAGTTTTGTAAACACACAATACAGTTTCAGTTAGTTACCGTGTTTTTGTAAAGCCTTGTTTTTATTTTTATTTCAGTTAACGAAAATGTTTTTTCACACCTAGTTTTCGTTATTTTGTTAGTTTTCGTTAACCTTGCACTGGAGGAGTAGGTGATCTTAGAAGGTTTCTGTGTGGAGTTTGCATGTTCTCCCCTGTGTTCTCCTGGGTTTCCTCCTACAGTCAGGTGGATTGGAGACTCTAACTTGCCCATAAGTATGAATGGGAGTGTCTTTGTGTCTGTGTTAGCCTTATGATGGAGTGGAGTCCTGTCCTGTGTGTCTCTATGCATGCTACGATAGGCTCCACATCTCCAGGAACCTGAATAGAAATAAGCAAGTACAGAAAATGAAAGCATAATCTTACAGAATTCAGGTCAAAGTTTCACCAGTTTTTGAATCTGGTGATTGATTTGTCAGTAAATAAAACGGTAACACTTTACAATAAGGCTACACTAAGTTAAGGGTTAGTTAATGCTTAATTATCAGTTAACTAATGTGTAATTTACTAATGGTGTTCATGTTAACTAAGGCAGTGATTCTCAACCTTTTTCATATCAAGGACCCCTAATTTAGTCCACATTAGGACCACGGACCCCCATTTGATGCGATTTTGTCCCTCAGACCCAAGTCTGTTTATAAAGATGACTATTAAATAATGTATAAATTAATACCTTAGTTACCATGAACACCATTAGTAAATGATTACCAGACACATTAGTTAACTGTTAAATAAGGGTTAGTTAATGCTTATTAAGCATTAACTAACAGAGTCAGGTATAGAGTTCAGGGATCAGGTTAGCAGAGAGCGTTTTATTTATTTCTATTTCTCTTGCATTTTGTATTGCATTTTGTTATATGTATTATATACATTTGTTCAAAGAAAACGAAAAAGAGCATATTCCGGTGTAATTGCATGTATATTTGTATGGATATATGTGCTCAGGTATGTGTATATATTAGGGCTGAACAATTAATCGAAATTTTATCGAAATCGCAATATGGCCTACTGCAATTTTCAAATCGCAGGAGGCGCAATATTTGTTAAAGGTGAAATGTGTCAAAATAGCATTTTAAATGAAATATTGTGGTGCTGCAGAGATGTCCTGGCCTACACATCATATTCTACAGACTTAAGAAAACATCTTTGTTTGGTACAGATCCCCCGCAAAAATCACACCATAATCATTTGAATACGTTTTTCAATGAAAATGAGAAGAATGATGTAAAAATGATCATTCCCTCTATTATCGCAAATCATTGCAATATCAGTCAAAATAATCGCAATTAGATGTTTCTTCAAAATCGTTCAGCCCTTGTATATATGTCAACATGCGCAAATAAAAAAACATTTGACAGAAATAACTCTAACATAACATGATGATCTCTACGATAAAGCCCAATCAAATCAGTCTCATTCAGTATAAAACACTGCTTTAATGTAATACTCTTGCAACTGAAAGTGTTTGATAATTCATATCAGGTTTAGTTACCCACCAACTATCAGAATGAAATGATGTCTACCTCAGTGGGGTGTCAAAATCAACTAATGGCATTTCCAAAGATACCATTGTGAAACGCCCCAGCCGCTAATGTGCACATTGTTCATCATATAACCTGCGTAATTTGAAGTCAGCTCCACAGATGTTATGAAGAAATAGTTTTTCACGACCGCAGGCAAAAAAAAAACACTGGATGTCATGAGTAAAAAAAAAAAAAAAAAAAAAAAAAAAAAACGCCTGTCTGCCGAAAGGCTCTGGACTCTGGCGCGTGACAAGCCATAAGTCACATATTACTTAATGATAGAGGCTAAAGGAAGAATGAGAGGCCTATCTGCTCGAGTGTGATATCATTTCTGTCTGCATCACCGCGTCTCTCGCGTTAGTCATAATCGCGGGGCTTTGCGCTTTCATACGCGATGGAGAAACGAGTGGGAATCGTTCCCGGGTTAATTCCCACGCTGGCCGCCTGGCTCTAGCCCTCGCGTGTAAACACTGTCATTTAAAGATTACATCCAAACACTATTATTTGTCCCGCGCCCAGATGCAGTTAGACGTATAAATTCCTGTTTACAGATTGTTTGATATCGCGGCGGCTCACTGAGATCATCATCATTATGTGCGGTGTTGTTTTCGTCGAGAGGCTGCTGCTATTTCATAACAAGTCGTATTTATTTGAGAAGTTTGCAAAAAAGTGTATGCCTGATAGGATTCATCCATGTGGCATAACTGACATGTACAAATGGCCGCAACCTCTTTTGACAGTTCTTTCTCCCCCAGAACTCTTTAATAAACTGCTCCTTATCCTGTCACTCTCTGAATTATCACCAATACTCCACCGGGGCGCTCCTCTTGCTTCTTCTGTTCCTTTTCTAAATGCTCATATTGAGTTTTTCTCTCTCCCGCTCTCTGCCTCCTCTCTTGACAGATGATAGACAAGAGACCGCATTGAACCTGTCTACCAACGGCATTAGCAGCATCAACATGTCAATAGAAATAAATGGAGTTGTCTACACAGGTAAATAGAGGGGCCGTTTGCTGATGTAATTGCAGGCAGGAAATTCAATAAGTTATAGCAGCACCCTGGTGCTTAGTCCTCTACACAATTTGATGTCTTTGCTATAAAATCCATCGTAATGAAGTGGCAGTCCAATAGAGTTAAAAAAGTTAAATATCTCAAAATTGGGCCTGTGGATTTGAGGTCGATGGGGCTTATTGTCTTACGGGTCTGGTGGGGTGGGGGGCGGGGGGGGTGAGGGTGAAGGGAGGGGGGGGGGGGGGTTTAGCCCCTGAAGAAGCGAGCTTGTGTCTTACAGCAGAGAGGCAGTAATTACCTTAAGATCGGCAATTCATGTCACGGCATAAGCCTTGTGGCCCATCACATCATATCTGAGAGCTTTCTCTCCTGAAAGCCAATGTTCAGTGTTCAGTAGAGGCTTGACTTGATCCAGCTGATCCTGCCACAACTTGACAGTCACTTTAATCAGTCTAGATGTCAGTGCTGAAGATGATTGTTGGCTTTAATAGCTGTTGGATATAATACCTGCCTGTCATTTTACTATCAGTACATTACAAATGATTAAGGTTAGTGGCTGTTTAAAGGGGCATTAAAGTGATGTTGAACTTTGGTAGTAGCTTGGGTTGTGTAGCTTCCTGGACATGATATAACTCTCCATTCACGGCCATTGTATGGCAAAACATCTCAAAATCATGTTTCTAGCACATAAATGAACACAGATTTTTTTTATACGTGAATCTTTTTTTTTTTTTTTTTTATTTACTTAACAAAAATAACAATACAACACAAAACAGAAATGACAGAAAAAAACATAAACATGTAGAGACATCTGAAAAGAGAAGGAAAATACTGTAAACAAATGTAAAACAAAGTATATGAACTATAGACAGAATGGAGATCACAGCCCAGTTATGAAGAAAAAAGGTAGAGAAAGTCTAACTGATATAAACAAATGCAGGTATAGTCATATAAGCTTATACATAAATAAAACGTATAAAGTTACATAAAAGAACAGAACGTAATAAAGTATTATACACTCCATTTACAGTTTTTATAAATAAAGCCAATACAAAAGGCAAAAAAAAAAAAAAAAAATGTGATGAACAGGAAAAGAAGTGAATCATTTTCTTTATGTTGTGTAACACCAAAATCCGGTCAGAAGAAATTCAGATTTAGGAGTTATTTCATGGCCAGGAAGCTACACCAAAGTTTCACATCACTTTAAGTAATCTATGACTTTAATCAACCTCTGTCTGCCCTTTATTTGCCCCTTAATTTATATTTATTTAATATTATAGAGCTAGACTGAAGAATCTAATAAAAATGTTGAATTGAAGTTTTTTTTGCAAACGATATCTGCCCAGTTCTTCCTTCCAGTATCTTATCAAACCTCTGCAGATATATTATGGTCAATTTGAGCTATGGAACGATACAAATTTTACTTACTGCCCCTTTAAGTAGTGGTTCTCAACGTGAGGTCCGGGGACCACCAGGGGTCCTTGAGGGGGTTCCAGGGGGTCCCCAGCAAATTGATGAATTGTTAAACTTCACTATTATTTAATTTACAAGAAGTTAACACAGTTAGAGAATGTAGAAGAATGACTGTTTTGATCATAGTTTCTCTGTTATCTCTCTACCTACAGTACAGATAGTCAAGGAACTCTGGACAAAATCATATCTGACAATAAAAATATTCTCAGATTTGGGTCCGAGAGACAAAATCTTATCAAATGGGGGTCTGTGGCTCTAATGTGGACTAAATTAGGGGTCCTTGATATGAAAAATGTTGAGAACCACTGCCTTTAAGAGCTGATTAGACAGGACAGCATGGAGAGTGGAACCTATGTGAAAACAGTTGGACTTGATCTTTATTTCCCAGGCGTCCTGTTTGCTCGGCGGTCAGCCCTAGCAGGGATGACCGGACACCGCGGAACCCACAGCAACTCTCAGACTCAGGGAAAGACCAGTCCGGGTTTGCCCACGCAGATCCAGCCGTCCTGCTCCTCTTCCTCCTCCTCCTCCTCCTCGCTTCACGGACACGGAAACGCCTCCCCCTGAGTTCCCCCTGCCATCCCCGCCGCGACCCTGGAGGAGATCTTATTTCGCTCCCAAAGACACCAAGCAAGTCTGAGACGTCGTGAGAGAAACTCCTATTGTTTTTGAAGGTGGCTTCCCTCCATCTAATTGATCCGATTCCTTCTAGGTCAGCTGAAAATAGATCAAAAAGCAACAAACTTTTATTTACAGACTAAATACTTTGGCAGTAAAAGATCCTTTTCCCCCCTGCTCCCCCTACTCTGAATAGCAGTGTGTTTAGAGGACATTTTACCTTTGTGTGTTAAGCCTATATATGAACTCAGCTGTCTTTCGCTTCCTCAAAGACATCTGTTCAGTTTGGAACAGCTCGACAACATGGTGGCCCATCGGCTCACGGTGCAACCTAGACAAAGCCAAAGGAAGACTCCCTGTGTTGCACCATTTTAATCAGAAGATGAGGCCACTGAATGTCTAACCTCAAGCAAGAAATGGTAATTGATCTATTGAGTTTGTCGGCATTATCACAGACCTCAGAAACTCGCTGCTTATAGCTAATACCAAAGAAGAAAACAGGTTTGAAAATGGACCGAGAACAACACTGGCACAACAGTCGCAGCATTTAAAGAGAGCTTCAGAGATCACACCAGAGGAATATAGCAAGAATACAGTCAAACAGGCAAAGCACATCCTAGGAGGAAAACATGACAGCGATGCATTCAAGGTGGTATGAGTCTATATTGCTGAACAATGTGTTCTCAATAGAGGCTTTGCAGTATTGTCACAAATCTGCTATCAACCAGGTGTGGCTCAATCATGGAGGCTCATTGGAGAATTGGCTGTTAGTTGATAATGTCTAAATCTATAACAACCAGGCTAGAAAAAGAGAGCTAGCTAAAAAGGCTTGTTGTGGTGTGGCTGTAGATCCATTCAGTAACGTTCTCAGTAAAAGTGAATAGTGTGATAAGGTGGATTTGTTTCCAAATGTAGGTTACTGTGACACAGTAAACTGTCTTGTCTTTAGCCCTAGTCTCTACTCCAAAACATGAAGAGTTGTAGCTTGAGAAGAGTCAGCTCAGTTAACCTGAACAAACTGTTGGTTTTTGGTTTTGTTAGCTAACTAACAAGCCAGCAGGCAATTTTAGCAAATCGATGTTACAGTAATGTTATCATACAACTACTAGCCACTACTTACGCTAGCTCCTACTATGTTAGCTAGTGTGTAAATCAGATCTGTCAACAACAAGATAATATGGTTAATATCAGATAGTATGGTTAGCTAGCTAACAAGCTGACATTATGTAAACACAAATCAACTAGAAGGGCATTCGGAGAGCGCAGACCTCCGCCAAGGTTTGTGCTATTATTGCTTGTTCGTGAGTTGGATCCGGATCTGCTCCAAAATTTAATGGGTTCTTCCTTGGCCCATGCTACACCCTTCCACTAAGTTTCACGAAAATCGGGTCAGTAGTTTTTCTGTAATCCTGCTGACAGACAAACAAACAAACAAACGGCACCAAAAACAGACCGGATCAGATGACTCAGTGATGAAATGATCAGTTCTCAGTCAAAAACAGCACAGAAGTTAACCATGTCTATCAGTTCTGTTTAGTTGTATGTTTAGAAATACAATCAGCTGTTCACAGCCGCTGTTGCCCAAGAACTGGACCTCCAATATGGCCAGCAGAGGGGGTGTTATGTCTCCGCGAAAGCCCTCTACACAGCCTGACAAGTTAAACTGATGAGATGGCAAGCAGTTGGTCTGGTCCGATGCTTTCCTCATTTCATTAGGGTAAATATTGCAAACGTACATCATTGCTCCATTATTGTGGTTGTGGTCAGAAATACTTACAAAATCTGAACTGAAAGGTTGAATGTGGCAGAGCTGCAGCAGGAGAGATTGCATGAGAAATCTTCTGCAACACACATTGACTCAAATCCTGTCCCACTACCAATTAGAAAATGCCAGTGATGTTTGTAAAGATATTAGGATAGAAGCACAAAACTGATCTGGTGTTACTAGGAAAGTGTGGGTGGGGAGAAGAAATCAATAAAGTCCTCACGGTATCTAGTTTGTATAGAAATCTAAAGACCACAGACAAAGGTAGAGCACTTCAATGTGTTATCCAGAAGGTGGGCAAAAAGTAACAGCAAGACATATCAAGACATGTTGTCAGAGTAGAAATCAAATTATCAATCACACAGTGGTTTTATATTGTGAATAGAATCCAGTTTTCGTTGTTTTTTTTAGTAATGCACTTGTGTCTAACATCGGAGAGCTAACTCCCTCTTTCGTTTCTTTCACTCTCCTGTCTTTCTCTGCTTTGCTTCATAAAGATATAAAATATTTTCTTTATTGTGAAGGGAAATGGGAAACAATTTGAAGATATATGGGTTTTTATTAAGTCTGTTAAAGCATTTAATTTCAAATTTTATTTATTTTGTTTTATGTTCAAATCCTGGGCAGCAAACGTTGCATTCAGCTACACCACTTTGTTTGCAAACCCTTTTTAAGAGACAGATACCTCACCAATCTACCTGTATATAGTCATAGTAAAGTATGAATACAAGATATACCTCATAAATTTCATTTTTTGTTATTTTTATTGTAAAGCCACTTGAAAATCAATGTTTTGTTTCAACAGATCACTGGATTTTTGTTTCATATTTTGTATAATTATACCAAAGAAGGGAATATTTTATTAATACACATCTACCTCATTTGTTATAGACTGTGCCAACAAACATGTCCACAATCTTAATTGCCAGTGTACCCATGGTCGTTCATATCCATGTATTTGTGTGAACATGAAATGTAGTTGGACGATACTGGAGCATTAAGAAACTTGTTCACAGTGCTTTTAAGTTTGGTGTTGTGCCGGCGCAACAAAACGGCCTTTTGTGGGATAGGGGTGCTTGTCAAAGATAGTCAAATCTGCATGAAGAATCCCACATAGTGAGGAAGACAGCAACTCCTGAGAATGAGTTGCAACCAAAGACAGATTGTGGTTGCAGCCAGAGGTGAGACCAAGTCAACTTTGCTCAAGTCCCAAGTCAATCTCAAGTCTAAATGTAGATTTCCAAGTCAAGTCCATGTCATTAATGTCAGGTCTCAAGTCTAAATGGAGAACAGCAAGTCAAGTAATTTACACAAACACAAGATCTTTTGTCAAGACTTTAGAAACCTTTTCAAGTCATCAAAGTACAAGTCAGAGTCAAGTCCCAAGTCAAGTCTCAAGTCTACTCTTCATGCATCAAGTCAAGTCTCAAGCAATTAAAATCGTGACTCGAGTCCCAAGTCAATCTCAAGTCTTGAGGCACAAGTCTCAAGTCAAGTCCAAAGTCTAAATGTAGATTTCCAAATCAAGTCCATGGCATTAATGTCAAGTCTCAAGTCTAAATGTAGAACAGCAAGTCAAGTCATTTACACAAACACAAGATCTTTTGTCAAGACGTTAGAAACCTTGGGACTTGGGACTCGGACTTGAGTCTGACTCGAGTCCAAGTCATGTGACTCGAGTCCCCACCTCCGGTTGTAGCCCATTCTTGGGAGTTGCTGTCTTCTTTACTATGTGGGATTCTTCATGCAGATCGTTCACAGTGCTTGTTTGTTTTTATTGTGTGGCAAAATGCTATATATATAAAATTCAATTTCACGTACACAGTATACTGCTCCAGGCTGATTACTGGTGATAAAGTTAATAATATATTGTGTGACTTAATGTATAGATAGTGATGTTAAAACTATAAAAACACACAATCCTGCAGCAGCGGACAATCTCAGCCACTGAAATGAACCGACTCCTCAGTCGTCTGTTCTGGTATTGAAGGTGGTTGTGGTCTAGAATCCCAGTGTTTACTTGAAATGTGTTCTTCAGCAATCAGGTCATTCTGTAGGTGGATACAGTAAGGGTCCAAGAGAGTAATCACTTCCTGGTTATACTGTATATCTCGCATCCTGTGGTGGCAGAAATACCAAAGGTTTGAACACTCTCTGCCACTGGGTGAAATGGACTGAGATCCCTTGTCCTGACTCAGGGTGACAGTAGATCTCAACCTAAACATACCAAACGAATGCGGAATTCTGTACCAAAGTTTGGGCCACGGGATCTCGTGGCAGATCTTGGCCCTCCTCAGACCTAGAAGTTTAATATATATGTCTCTGAAGAATGTAGAAACCCGTTCATCCATCCTTAATGTAGCGCACATTCATGACAAACGTCACAACGCTGAGGTCCAGATTCTCTGAAATTGCCTTTCGAGGGCAAGCTGTGCAGTTTTATTTTTTGTGTGCTAGTCGGAGCGTTCTCTGATCTGATCTGCTCAAGGAACTTTAGAACAGTGGTTCTCAACGTGGGGTCCAGAGACCACCAGGGGTCCTTGAGGGGGTTCCAGGGGGTAAGAGAATGTAGAAGAATGACTGTTTTGATCATAGTTTCTCTGTTATCTCTCTACCTACAATACAGATAGTTGTGGAATTCTGGACAAAATCATATCTAACAGTAAAAATATTCTCAGATTTGGGTTTGAGAGACAAAATCTCATCAAATGGTGGTCTGTGTCCCTAATGTGAACTAAATTAGGGGTCCTTGATATGAAAAAGGTTGAGAACCACTGCTTTAGAACAATATCAGTCTTGCAGCAATGATAGCAGCGATGAATGGCCAGACTCTTTGCACAAAGTCTTTGCGCTACATGAATTGGTGTTGTCAAGTTTTAACAAATATTATGTGGGCAAAGTAAAGAAATTTACATATAATTTACATATGTATGACCATAACAGGCACAAGGAGGAGTTAGTGGCTTTGTGATTTGGCCATTTTGGTGATATAGCCTGCTCTCTCCAGCACAGAAATGTAGTGAATCTGGGCCTCAGCGACCCCATAATTATTTGTGAAGATGAATTTTACTGAAGGACAGAAACGCACAAAGTAATGCGTACGTTTTCTACGCGTACAATCCCATCGGCTTCGCTCTTGACAGACTTATCCAAGATGTTCTCTCGCTGTGAACACATTACTGGCACAGTCTAGTCCTCATGACTGTTTTTCCCCTCATCCCTTCCTCCTGTACATACTGCCGAACGAGGCAGGGACATATGTAAACGATGCCAATCATGGAACAGCTCAGATGACTGTGAAACGACAACATGCAATCACCGTCATTGTTCTCACCAAAGAGTTCTTGAATCCACGCTCACTTTGTTTTTAGATCAGAAGCAACTACAGAGCAGATTAACAAAGACAAAGTGACAGCTTTGTCCACAGAAAGAAAAAATGATTTTCACTTATGTACTTAAATAACATGTTGTTTACTTTGTATTTTAGCTATGCTATGCTGGTAGTTTTTAGACACTCTAATGGCTTTATTCGCTGTGTATAAAGCTTTAAATGTTTCTTTTATTTCCCTTTTGTTCATCTTGGATGAATCCAGTGCATTATGGGAATGCTGGATTGTGGTGCTCAGGGGTTAAAAACATACAAAAAAAAAGAGGTGAAAGAGATTTCTTGTTTTGCCATTTGACTTGTAGCATATTTAGAAATAAAATCCTGCTTTTAACTTAAGTGAAATGTCTTTTGTCTTATTTCTATGTGCACTACTCATATTTAAAGGACAATTCCGGCATGTTTTTTGCCTATTTTTTATGTTTTCCATCCTTTTATTGTTTTTTACAGTTTTTACATGCATGCACCACAATTAAAGATATATCTGTTTTGCCATCTACAGTAATCCTACAGTAGTCAGTCACACTGGAATTGTGCTTTAAGTGTATTATATTTGCTTTTGACATGATGGCTATATGATATACTGTATGTTGATGATTTCATTTCTTTGCTGATGTAACTTGCTGATAAAATAGAACATGGAAGTGAAAACTCTACTAACCAATAATGATTTAAACTCTTTAATTAGCCTAATAATCAATTTATATTTTGCTACCTGATATTGGATAGTAACTTTTACGGGCAAATTCAATTTTTTTTCCAGTAAGTACACATGTGATGGAGTAATCAATTCCATGTTGTCCACCTCATGTCCACTTAGCCAGAGATAATGTCATAAACTGTTATTTCAATCCACAGACACAGCATGTTTCCATTGCATGACATATGGGCACTGGCTACTTTAAATTACATTATCGGTCAATGCCTATAGTAGGAAATAAGATCAAGAAAATGAGAAGATGGTTATTTTTCAAACACAGCTGCATAGAATTTAAGGAAATTGCCTTTCTTTTCTAGTGACAACTGGCGAAACTCCTATTCAGCAAATGCAGCCAATTTAACTAATGATGTTTCGTTGTGTGCAGCATTAAGCAGGTAAAATGGGGTAAAGATTGGTTAATTAAGGCTGAGAATCCTGATGTAATTAGGAGCAGCCAAGATTAGTGGCCATCGATGGGCTTAGTGGGATTTGCAGGTAATAGAGTTATTATTGGGGCTTGTTGAGTGTTACTTTATACTTCTGAATAAACAAAAACAAATTAGGAGCGGTCGTCCAATAATGGGCTATCTTGTCAGGGGTTGACAGAAATCCATGCCCCTATAACACAGTGTTAATTTTATGCACCACTGACAACCACCGTCCCAATCAATAACGCTACTATAAAATAAGGCGAGCCATCAATCTGGTTTGAAGGCGGCGGACGGGGGCCGTGTGAAGAAAGAGAGAGGGAAAATGTCAGGACTTTTTTCGAGAAATTTACTCGTCGCTCCATACATAATTAAGCCTGCGCACGGTGTGGTCCATCCATTAGAATGACTGACACAGCAGGAAGTGGATGGTGATGGCTATCAGCACTTAATGGCTGGCTGTTGAGGTGCTGCGTTTTGGGTAAAAAAAAAAAAAAATCCAACGGCCACAGACTCTGCCCGAGGCCACGGAACAGCCACTCTTAACATAGAGCATTGAAAAGGTCATGTGACCAATTCATCAGATTACAATTCCTCAGCAGTCACCCGCTAACAGACAATCCAATTACATATTTAAGATAATGGTATGATTTTTTTTTTCACTCGCTCACTCTGGTCATAAATCACCTTTGATGCGGATCATAGGGAGGTGACAATGAAATCATGAATGTGTGTGTGGCCTGGTAGTTCGGACAGTGGTTCTCAACGGGGGGTCCTTGAGGGGGTTCCAGGGGGTCCCCCAGCAAATTGATGAATTGTTAAACTTTCATTAGTTAACACAATTTGAGAATGTAGAAGAATGACTGTTTTGATCATAGTTTCTCTGTTATCTCTCTACCTACAATACAGATGGTCATGGAATTCTGGATAAAATCATATGTAACATAAAAATATTCTCAGATTTGGGTCCAAGAGATAAAATCTCATGAAATGGGGGTCTGTAGCTCTAATATGCACTAAATTAGGGTCCTTGATATGAAAAAGGCTGAGAATCACTGAGTTAGGAAGCTGTTGAGGTCCAGTGAACCGCTACCTGCTGAACATGGATGTTGATGTATGTTGGTCTCAAATGTATGGGAAGAAATTCATAATTGCACCATATACTATATATAATATGGCAACTGAGCGCTCTAATTCTGTAGCACAAGGGTGTAGGTTTCAAACCATGGTGAGTCAATCACTCTGACTTTGAGTCACCTCTTACAAAAAGTCACGTGAAAACCCACATGTGAATTCAAAGCACATGAGCTTTTTTTTTTTTGGTTTTCATATGTGAACGTGTGAAACTTCCCATTTCCCACGTGAAAACGACACGTTCATATGTGAATTGTCACTTTGCATGTGAAATTACGTTTTCACATGTGAAACAAATCAACAAATGTTCACATATGAAAATCAATGTCCAAAAAGTAAAAACATGCAAAACACATGTGCTTTGAATTCACATGTGGGTTAACCCAAGTCTACAGGCATGAGAGAGAGAAGAGGATTAACCAGTAAGACATTATTAAACTAAAGGCCAAACATTAATTTATGAAACATGGCAGTCTAATGTCTTTAAAGGCATCAAATGGAGTTTCAAACAACAAGCAGAACAGGCTCATTTTAAAGGGGGAGAGGGCTGTTTGTGACCAATGAGGTTGAATGTTAACTTTTATTTAGACCAGACTCTGCTACCTAGTTACAATGTGGAATACGAGGTTGACTAGATCAGTGGTTCTCATCATGGGGTCCGGGGGCCACCGCGGGTCCTTGAGGGGGTTCCAGGGGGTCCCCAGCAAACTGATGAATTGTTAGACTTCAGCATTATTTCATTTACAAGAAGTTAACACAATCAGAGAATGTAGTAGAATGACTGTTTTGATCATAGTTTCTCTGTTATCTCTCTACCTACAATACAGATAGTCATGGAATTCTGGACAAAATCATATCTGACAATAAAAATATTCTCAGATTTGGGTTTGAGAGACAAGATCTCACCTAATGGGGGTCTGTGGCCCTAATGTGTATTAAATTAGGGGTCCTTGATATGAAAAAGGTTGAGAACCTCTGGACTAGATGACTGACCTGATGCCAAGTAAAGCAGCTTCTAACCGCTGCCTTACTGATGCCTTACAAATGCAAATAGGTTTAAATCCACCCTGAAGAAATGCTTAAGTGGTGTTCCCTAAATATATTGCCATTTTTCTTGTAGACATTTCTGAGCAATGTCACATGACTTAATTCTATACAGTATATCTGGGCTGTCAGGCTGTCAGCTCTTAAATCTTGCTTGAATGTCAATTTTTTAATATGACTTTTGTATTGCATTGAAAGTTGTGGCCTTGTTTTCTGTTTGTAAAAGTACTGCAAAGTATTTTTCTCGCTATCATACATTTCACTCTTCTGGAAAAAGAGAATGATTACTGTCATCCAGTGGTGGAAAGTAACTAAGTACATTTACTCAAGTACTGTACTTAAGTACAATTTTGAGGTACTTGTACTTTACTTGAGTATTTCCATTTTATGCTACTTTGTACTTATACTCCACTACATTTTAGAGGGAAATATTGTACTTTTTACTCCATTACATTTATTTCACAGCTATAGTTACTAGTTACTTTTCAGATCAATCAGATCAATATTTTATATTGAAAACATTTGATCATCTTTATAAAATAACTATAAAATAGCATTGTTATAGATTAGACTACCCAAAAGTATAGCTAAATTGTTAAGATTAGCTTCACGTTGACAACTTTAAAATGCTGCTTACATGTACATGTATGTCAATAAATCAGTATTAATATTCTAATAATTTATGAAAAATATAACTCTCTAAATGGGGACAGTTTGCATAATGAGTACGTTTACTTTGATACTCTAAGTACATTTTGCTGCCAATACTTATGTACTTTTACTTAAGTAAGATTTTGAATGCAGGACTTTTACTTGTAATGGAGTATCTTTACATTGTTGTATTGCTACTTTTACTGAAGTAAAAGATCTCAGTACTTCTTCCACCACTGCTGTCATCCAATAATATTCCTGACTACTGCACATATGCCTAAGAGCAGTTTAATGCCAGTTCATGATTAGTAATACACAGCATTTTTCCAAAACGCTCCCGTCAAATACATTAGGAGTTGAAATAAAAAAAAGCCCTACGACAATGTCCCAGCATTTCAAACGTACGAAACACTAAGGGCTTAACTCTTTTCTCGCATATTAACATGTTTGCAAGACATCAACTGCTTCGCATTTCCTGTGTAATGACCCATCAATAGAAACAGAGAGACGCTGCCTCCTATCTGCTTTTTTCAGTGGCCATTGATTTCGGTGGCGACCTCTGACCTCGGTAGTGGAATCCTCGCTGGATAAAATCACCTCGTCTGTCAGGGGGGGGGGGATTTGCACCGGTGATCTGAAAGACTGGATCCGGCCCTGTCGATACCAATTAGCGACTCCTGCACACACCTGCAAACGCAGAATTCCTGACAGATCCATCCGCTGGCTTCATATTTTTCCCCGTCTGCATCTTCAGCCCTCCCCCCCCCCCCCCCCCCCCACATGAAACGCTTTCTAGACTGCATCACTTTTGAGGAGAAAAGCTGACCTCTGAGCTGTTTTGGTTACGCGATTTTACCATTTAACCGAAGAATTGCATCCAACGCGAATATAACAGCGTCTGTCGTGAGTGTGTTCATAAAACCAGCTTGGAGAAAAGGTTGATTTTCTTTGTCCCTCACCAGTTCAAGGACATATCGGAATTTTGGGAGCACAAGAGAGGAAGGATACCTAAGAGCGAAATGAAAAAAGTCATATTGGCTTAGGCGGAAGCTTTATTCAGAAGACATGAGGATGGAAGCAAAGGGAATGCTGTCAATTCAAGCGAGTTTGAAGGCCATCACAGACAATCACAAGCAACCGAGCCATGATTACAATTTGTCACCCAATAGAATGGCCATTGTGACCATTTGAATGGCGTATTTTCCCAATATCTGTAGTGTAATGGGAAATACTGCGAAGAAAGCCTTGGCAGTTTCTCACTCGGTAATGAATAACTTGAAGAGAATGTTATTTGTACCTGTGTTCACGCGGCATTCTTCCTCATCATCACAGCGGTTCGACGGCGTTTTTTGAAAGATAAGTCAATTTGGAACGCGGCTAAGCAATAGGTGGCGGAGCATAAGTGCATCGCATAAAAAAAGGAGTGCCTGCTATCTCTCTCGTGACATAACCGGGATGTTTTACTGAACCTGAACACTTAAATCAGTCATACAGGGACAGAAACTATCCCTGTGCAATAAACCTGTAACCAGTGGTGGAAAGTATCTAGGTACTTAAGTACAATTTTGAGATGCTTGTACTTTACTTGAGTATTTCCATTTGATGCTACTTTATACTTCCACTCCACTACATTTCAGAGGGAAATATTGTACTTTCTACTCCACTACATTTATTTGACAGCTTTAGTTACTTTTCAGATGGAGATTTGACACAATGGATAATATAACAAGCTTTTAAAATACAACACATTGTTAAAGATGAAACCAGTGGTTTCCAACCTTTTTGGCTTTTGACATCTTACAAAAAGCAGTGTGTAGTCGGGTCACATTTCAGATGTCTATGAGTTGTTAACAGCTCCACCAAATAGTGATTTTTCTCTCTAAACCTCACATGGTTTCATTTCAATAAATGTTCAAATGATCCAATATTTCAGCAAAAATCAAAGATTAGAGAAAAAGTCCAAAAACTGAAAACAGATTTGTGTATCAGAACTTTGCTTTTTCTTCTTTCCTCTCCCATTAATCATCTCACGACCCCTCAGATTTATCTGGTGACCCTTTGGAGGGGCCCGACCCCTAGGTTGGGAACCACTGGACTAAACTAGCTAACTGTATATAAAGTAGTTCAAACTAGCTCCACCTCCAGCAGCTACAACAGTAACATGCTGCTTACACACTGATGCTTCAGTATTAATAATCTAATGATGTCATATATAATAAAATATCAGTCAGAGGGACCAAACCACTACTTTTACTTTAATACTTTAACTACATTTTGCTGCCAATACTTATGTACTTTTACTTAAGTAGGATTTTTCATGCAGGACTTTTCCTTGTAATGGAGTATTTTTACATTGCTGTATTGGTACTTTTACTTAAGTAAAGGATCAGAGTACTTCTTCCACCACTGCACCTACCTCCCTGCTGTCTGCGTTAGGTGTTGAATACAAAAGAACTGTTCAGAACTGTTGCGCCCATGGTCAGTCCTTCAGTGTTCCCCCCCAAAAAAAGCAGGAGTGAAAGGCCCAGATCAGGGATTTCCTCCTGCAAAGCAAATTTTACTTAAAAACTCTGATAAAATGAGGTATTGTAGGAATATTATTTGAATATTTCTGTTTTGTTTGACATCACACCTAACATTACCATTCGGCTCAATGAGATGGACATTAATTTGATTATTTAACGTGATTTTGCATACATGAACCATATCGTGATATATATTGATATTGAGAAAAATCCTTATGATTATCGTGATATTGATTTCAACCATATCCAGCCCTGATATATATACACAGTACTGTGCAAAAGTCTTAGGCACCCTAGATTTTTTTATATAAATTTCTTAGAAGTCTTAGATATTTATTTGTTTTCTGCATTAGTGTGTCAGTAAACTGCTGTTTATTGTAAAATTTTGATATAGTCAGAAACTTTTCATTTCATTAGTTTTGAAAGCATCTTTGCTTTATGGATTTCTTTGACATATGCCTAAGACTTTTGTACAGTACTGTATATACTTTTTTATATATATGCATATTTGTACATAGTAGTTAAATGTTTAGGTTTATCTTTACCTCTGTTCATCTTGTTGTCCTTGTTTTTAGCTGTATATTTATTCTGTGAAAGTACACTGAGAGCAATGAAAAACCGTGAAATTCCTTGTATGTGTACATACTTGGCCAATAAAGCTGATTCTGGTTCTGATTCTGACATAAATGGGAATACTCTTCACAAATCAGCCGCCGTATTTAGCGCCGTCAGTTGGCCATGCCTTGACGACCGCTCAGAAACCTGGTCTGAGTTCAGTGTTTCAGATGTGTTTTCAGCAGCAGCCCTCCCAGTCTGCACGGATCGGGTTTCCTTTATCTGTCGGGGAGCTGCCCCTGGGTGTGGTGTCGAGCGTATAGGGGCCGGGATGAAATTTATTGGGCCGACCCCAAAAAAAAGCCCAAAGCGGGGTAGCCACTTCAAAGGCAACCTGATAGGCTCATTCATCATCCTCTTCCACCGAATTCCTCAACTTTCATCCATTCTCGACCTAGGAGTCATTTGGTTTTAGAGCATATCAAATATTTCAACACTTCTACCTTGTTCACTTTTATCAGACTGAAGTCACTTGGTTTTCACTATTGGATAATTTGACTATGGGATTCAATGGGGTAATTGTTCAGGAGAAACCCTACATCAGTGGTTCTCAACGTGGGGTCCGGGGACCACCAGGGGTCCTTGAGGGGGTTCCAAGGGGTCCCCAGCAAATTGATGAATTGTTAAACTTCACCATTATTTCATTTACAAGTTAACACAGTTAGAGAATGTAGAAGAATGACTGTTTTGATCATAGTTTCTCTGTTATCTCTCTACCTGCAATACAGATAGTCATGGAATTCTGGACAAAATCATATCTGACAATAAAAATATTCTCAGATTTGGATACGAGAGACAAAATCTCATCAAATGGGGGTCTGTGTCTCTAATGTGGACTAAATTAGGGTCCTTGATATGAAAAAGGTTGAGAATCACTGCCCTACATCCAATACATTTTTTTCAATACATGTATTGTGTCGTGCATACAATTGTATGACCATAAATTCAAACAAGCCAGGACCAGAGTACAGCGTTTACATTGTCAAACAACAGAGAAAGAAAATAAAGAAACTAAAGCATCTTTCACCTTCAGATCTTCAGACCATCACTGAGTAGGGCAGAACTCCTAAATCACTGACAGAAGCTTACTATGTGTTACTGCAAAATCAAAATAAATATTAATTAAACAATCTATCTTGCCTTCTTTTCCAGGCTTTTGAGATAAAGTTAGCAAACTTAAACACATCAAAATGAAACAGCCATTCCAGTCTTTGCTCATCTGAACACCAGAATATTTCAGGGTTTTGTTGAACGATTTCATGGAACAGTAACTCTCTTAAGTCATCATGATTTGTACAGTACAAAAGAAAATGGGACTCACTCACAGTCTGTTTTCCTCCGGAATATTTTTGAATCGACCAACCTCAATGGCCAGAGGAAGAATACCAGCTCTCAACTGTGCAACCAAAGATCTTTGGCTTCTAGATAAACGATATGTAGCATATAATTCAGGGCCAAAATTCTGTTTGATATGCACATATGTCCTTAATTTTGGCTTTGACCGAACGTTTTCAAACCATTTTTCTTCAAATTTCAGTGAAAGCTTATTTTTAATGGAGTTAACATTACAGCACAGATTATTCCTATAGATATAGAACATATCCATCTCCTCAAAAATTGAGTAAAGCTCTTTTGCCCATGGAGAACTGTGTGATTTACTCCACACAAATACTTTCTTATTTATTCTGTCCTCTGCCATTTTGATTAGAGTCGGATCATTTCACATTTTCGTTGTACAGACCCTGGTACCCAGCCCATATCTCCCTGAATTGCTGGAATTCAGGGAGCAAATCTATGAACCTCCAGAAAACATTGTATAACCAGTGGTGGAAGAAGTACTCTGATCCTTTACTTCAGTAAAAGTACCAATACAGCAATGTAAAAATACTCCATTACAAGTAAAAGTCCTGCATGAAAAATCCTACTTAAGTAAAAGTACATAAGTATTAGCAGCAAAATGTAGTTCAAGTATTAAAGTAAAAGTAGTGCTTTGGTCCCTCTGACTGATATTTTATTATATATGACATCATTAGATTATTAATACTGAAGCATCAGTGTGTAAGCAGCATGTTACTGTTGTAGCTGCTGGAGGTGGAGCTAGTTTGAACTACTTTATATACAGTTAGCTAGTTTAGTCCAGTGGTTCCCAACCTAGGGGTCGGGCCCCTCCAAAGGGTCACCAGATAAATCTGAGGGGTCGTGAGATGATTAATGGGAGAGGAAAGAAGAAAAAACAAAGTTCTGATACACAAATCTGTTTTCAGTTTTTGGACTTTTTCTCTAATCTTTGATATTTCCTGAAATATTGGATCATTTATTTATTGAAATGAAACCATGTGAGGTTTAGAGGGAAAAATCACTATTTGGTGGAGCTGTTAACAACTCATAGACATCTGAAATGTGACCCGACTACACACTGCTTTTTGTAAGACGTCAAAAGCCAAAAAGGTTGGAAACCACTGGTTTCATCTTTAACAATGTGTTGTATTTTAAAAGCTTGTTATATTATCCATTGTGTCAAATCTCCATCTGAAAAGTAACTAAAGCTGTCAAATAAATGTAGTGGAGTAGAAAGTACAATATTTCCCTCTGAAATGTAATGGAGTAGAAGTATAAAGTAACATCAAATGGAAATACTGCATGTAAAGTACAAGCATCTCAAAATTGTACTTAAGTACAGTACTTGAGTAAATGTACCTAGATACTTTACACCACTGGTTACAGGTTTATTGCACAGGGATAGTTTCTGTCCCTGTATGACTGATTTAAGTGTTCAAGCTCAGTAAAACATCCCGGTTATGTCACGAGAGAGATAGCAGGCACTCCTTTTTTTTATGCGATGCACTTATGCTCCGCCACCTATTGCTTAGCCGCGTTCCAAATTGACTTATCTTTCAAAAAACGCCGTCGAACCGCTGTGATGATGAGGAAGAATGCCGCGTGAACACAGGTACAAATAACATTCTCTTCAAGTTATTCAGTAGAGTAGTAGAGTAGAAAGTACAATATTTCCCTCTGAAATGTAGTGGAGTGGAAGTATAAAGTAGCATCAAATGGAAATACTCAAGTAAAGTACAAGTATCTCAAAATTGTACTTAAGTACAGTACTTGAGTAAATGTACTTTGTTACTTTCCACCACTGCCTTTTAGATATAGTATTAGTGGGAAGATTATGTTTTCTTGGAAACTTCAGGATCTGATCTACTGAGTTTAGATCAACTTACGTCAATATAGGTCGAGTTCAAATAGTTTATATAAATAAATAGTACAGAAAATAATAAAAGTGAAATCTTGTATACTTGCTCTTATACTGCTCTCAATAAAGGGCAGAATTTCCATAGCTGTTTGCATGAAATCTCAAGTTCCCTGTGCTATAACAATTCATCAGTAATATAAATATATATTTTTTTTTTACAAATAAGTCATTGGCAGATTTACTGTGAACCATGTCAATAGGATTGATTTTGTGTAGCGCTGTCTCGTTCCCTCTCCCTTCAGGCGATATATAGATAATCTGTTGGGATTACTCTTGGAAGCATCATCTTCAACATGTAGAGCAGTGGTTCTCAACGTGGGGTCCGGGGACCACCAGGGGTCCTCGAGGGCATCCCAGGGGGTCCTCAGCAAATTGAAAAACTGTAAAACTTAAGCATTATTTCATTTACAAGAAGTTAACACAATTAGAGAACATAGAAGAATGACTGTTTTGGTCATAGTTGCACTGACAAAATCATATCTAACAATAAAAATACTCTCAGATTTGGGTTTGAGAGACAAAATGTTATCAAATGGGGGGTCCGGGGCCCAAATGTGGACTAAATTAGGGGTCCTTGACATGAAAACGGTTGAGAATCACTGATCTAGATGATATGACATCACAAAAAAATTTCAGAACAATTATCTTCATCAAAATAACTCCTGGAATGCATTGAACACCACAGATTGATGGGATCTAACAGTGGAATCAGTTGCCATATTTATCCGTTGTATTCTGCCTTTTTTTTTTATTCAACACTACATCACTGATCATAAGTGGAACTCCCAACACAACACTTGACAGCTGACTCAGGACCAGTTGAGCTACTGAATAAAAAAAAAAGCTCAGTCCTAAATGCACCTGCCACTGTGTCCATTGGGCCAGAGGATACGGAGCGTTTAATATGCAAATGTGTTAAAAACACACAAAGAGACAGGCAGGGGCCCGGATATTGATGAATGCCTCAGCAACTAAACTGCTGACAGCCCAACAAACACAGCTGTGGCTCAGCAGCCTGCTGCCCATGAGTCTGTTTTGCCTGACAAATAAATAGACCCAGCTCCTGGTCATGGTCACTGCTGCTCCATGGCACAAAAAGAGACACAATGAGAGCGGACAACTATATATTTCCTCAATCGCTGTCCCGGCCAACCCCAATTTCTATGGTATCATTACATTGGGGTTCACTGTAGTTGCCGATATCCAACACCATCCGTTTATGTTCTAAAGTATTCACATTCAGGCAGGGATGGGATGCCGCAGGTAATCAAGTGTATAACTAAGGCACAATTTCACTTTGGTATGAACACTCATGACAACTGGTGATAGCTGTCAAGGTGGCAGCAAGTAAACTCTGGCTTTTACTGACCTCCATCAGCAACCAGGAGGAATTGCAACAACATCAGCAGGTCTCTGGTGGAGCTTGGGGTAGCCTTGGGGTGATTGACGCAAATAATAAAGTCACTTTTTCACAATAGAGAGGAGTAGTCTTGCTAATTACAGCAGAGATCCAACAGAAAGATCCAGTGAAGAGGTAAGATATCACCGTGCAACATACTGGACTAATAATATTGCTTTGTCATTTAATTTCTTGGCTTCAGAACAAGGATTTTTACACTTCGTGGCTCAAATTGTGGCTGCATTTTTGGCTTCTAACTGCAATTGCCTTTTCTCTCTCATTGGGATATATCATTTGGGATCTGTATGTTGTACTATTTCCAGTGTTATAATTCCAGCTACACAGTATAGTGGGGTATTTTTTAGGAATATGTATGTGTACATGTATGTATGCATGTATGTATGTGTGTGCATGTGTTTGTATGTATACTGTATCTATCTATCTATCTATCTATCTATATCTATATCTATATAGATATAGATATAGATATTATTTATGTATTTTGGTTTATGTATTGGGGTTTTTTTTCATTATTTGGATATTTTTCCTTATCTATTTTTTTATGGTATGACAAATAAAAATAAAATCAATAAAAATAAAAACCTTACTAAATGCACCTTTAAGGCTGCTGTAGGAAGCAACTTTGGAGAAATGAGCCGCTATATTGCCACTACCAGAGTTATAGCTAATGTTAACTCACTTCCACATGCAACACATGAGGTCTCTGTACTGGACTGCCTAGCACTGCTCCACACAACCACTGAGGAAATCTGATGGGATAAATAAATAGATACAAGTATTTAGGCCATTAATCTGCATCTCAATCTTATATTCTCCTTTAAGTCTTTAAAGATTATAGTCAGTGGTTTTCAGCTGAAAATGGTCATTTTGGTGTGTAATACCACTTTAACATAATCACCATTAAATTGAATGAACTAGTAAATTGAGTTTGAGCGGCTTTGGCAGAGGTGAAAAGAAGTTCAAATGAGGCAGCTGACTTTTAAAAATGGATATTTTTCATTACATAAAAGACTGAATCTTTCCAGTTTCAGGTAAATGGATTATATCACTTCCAAGCATTTGTTCTTCAAAGATATCAGAGCCTTCTTCAAAGAACGTTGCTGTTTCCAGGCACAGTGCATCTTAGTGACAAACAATGGCTTGACCTTTCACCTAAGCAATTATCAAATTAAGCATGGGAGCCATATGTGCACATTTTAAAAGCTCCCCATGGGCTTATCCTGGGAGAAAACATTAGATCCCGATGCAAACATGCTCAATTTTAGCCTAAAAAATGTGATTAGGGGTTTGGCCCTGCTGAGAGTGAGGCGTCCAATAGCGAGAGGATTGAATATCCCTTAAAGTGCAATGTGACACTGATCACAAGAACGGAAAAAACTGTTGATGAACACGACCCATTTAGCCCTCTTGTAGAAACGCTTCAAGTACAATTAGTAACCTTTGAGCATTAGTCTAATGAGCCAAGCCTTTAGAGTGCTACTGAATGTCAATCAACTTTTAATCCATACAAGTACAGTTGCTTAAAAAGATTAAACACATAGCCACAAACCAGCTTGTCTAAAGATGAAGTAGATATCAGTGAGTCATGAATTGTGAATATTCATATTTGTGCTGATGTGTGTGAAATGCCTCAATTACTCTTTATTCTAGGGATGGGACAATAAATCTGAGAGGTAAATCTGAGAATTTAATGTTACAGTTAACTGAATGCAGTGGTGGAAGAAGTACTCAGATCTTTTACTTAAGTAAAAGTAGAAATAGCACAGTATAAAAATACTTTGTTACGTAAGTAAAAGTACAAAAGTATTAGCATCAAAATGTACTTAAAGCAACAAAAGTAAAAGTACTCATTATGCAGAATGGCCCATTTCAGAATAATACAGTATATAATATATTATTGAATTATAATTATTGATGCATTAATGTGTAAGCATCACTTTAATGTTTCATCTGGAAAAGGTGGAGCTGATTTCCACTACTATATATACTGCTGGGTAGCTTACAGTAATCTATAATAATACATCACAATTTATTAGTTGATTATATTTTGTATTAATAATCTGAATCTGCAAAGTAACTAATAACTTAAGTTATCAAATAAAGGTAGTGGAGTAAAAAGTACAATATTTCCCTCTGAAATGTAGTGGAGTAGAAGTATAAAGTAGCATCAAATGGTAATACTCAAGTAAAGTACAAGTACCTCAAAATTGTACTTAAGTACAGTATACGAGTAAATGTAGTTACTTTCCACCTCTGACTGAATGAAACCTCTTCATGCTTGAACAGGTTTTTTGCAGATGTCATTTACCTTTGGCCAGTTTGTGATGTAGAACAGCGGTGGAGAGTCAGGCCGTCACTCTGGAGTCCAAACTGAACTGTTTTTACATTTAATTTGCACATTAATACATTTACATTTAATTTGCACATTAATAGCAAAATCTTGCCTTACAGTTAAAATTCTACTTTATTCTATTCTATTTATTTTTATCTAGTATAGTAGTTGTAGTGTAGTGTAGTATAGTAGTTGTATAGTATATAGTTGTTGTAGTTGTATAGTTTATAGTAGTTGTAGTGTAGTTTTTGTGTATATATTTTGTAATTTAGTGTTCTGACTTTTACCTCATTGTGTGTGTTTTTTGTCATTTATGTGAATTGCTGCTGCAACACTATAATTTCCCTTTGGGATAAATAAAGTACTCTATCTATCTATCTATCTATCTATCTATCTATCTATCTATCTATCTATCTATCTACCTATCTATCTATCTATCTATCTAAGAGGCATTTTTAGTTGTTCCTAAGTATGGACTAAAATGATATTAAAGAGATGGAGCATGAAAAGATGAAGTCATGCATTTAAGGTAAATGCATGCATGAGTTCCTAATTTATCAGCTTTAGGCTATAGACTGACCAGCATTTTGGATGCCACATAGTCTACATAGCGGTCTCAAATGTAGCTTCCTGTGATTTAATTTAATAGCACAATTAGAATCGGACTCAGAAGTATGCACCACTAGCTTACAAGCTAGCTTACACTAGCTTGTAATAGGCACTTTTCCCAAACATGGCTGCCGTACTTCTGCAGGGTTTAGCTCTCACCACTGCCAGCAATCTTAAAAGCCAACTTTCTGTCGCCCATAACTCTGTCTGTGATCACTTATTTTGTGTTTCAACATAATGTATAACATAATACAAGTGTTGTCACTGACATATCTTTCTGTTTCTGTTGTCAGTCGACTGTGCAAGTAACTGTGATCGAGGGTCACAACATGCTAACTGGCTAACCAAGGCTAATGCTAATTTCTGTGCTGTTAGCATTTTGTGACCCTCCATCAAATCCCTTTTTTTCTAGTTGCGCAGTCGTCTGACAACATAAACAGAAAGATATGTCAGTGACAACACCTGTATTGTGTTATACACTATGTTGAAATACATATGTTGAAAGGCTTTTTAACATTGTTGGCAATAGTGAGAACCGAGCTATACCCTGCGGAAGTACGGCAGCCATGTTTGTGAAAAAGAACCTATTGATGCAATTTGAATATATAGCAAGGCGCAATACTTCAGTCAAAACATACTGAAGTAAAAGTAAAATTACTGCTGTCAAAAATGACTCATAAAAGTACAAGTTCACACCTCATGATGTTCTTAAACCTGGAGAAAATTAAGTAGAGGGGGTCATCTGGAAAATTTGAGTCTGTTTGGGGTCCTATGATTAATTACATAGTTAAATTAAAGACACTACAGGACAAATGAAGCACTCACCATTGATGCACACTCTTTTGTTTTATCATGGACTTAACCACTATGTTAAGAAGGAAGGGTTGTTTTTTTGTTTTTTTTATTATTATTATTTATTATTTTTTATTGTATCTGTAGAAATTCTATGTGGGACTATGGAAGCCCATTTCCGCCAGTGTGATGAAAAAAACGGTCCTGTAAGTCATTATAATGAGAAACTTTATCAAAATAATGAGTTAGTATCTCAAAATAATGCCTTAGTATCTCAAAACAATGAGAAACTTTCTCAAAATAATGAGTTAGTATCTCAAAACAATGAGAAACTTTCTCAAAATAATGAGTTAGTATCTCAAAATAATGAGTTAGTATCTCAAAATAATGAGTTAGTATCTCAAAATAATGAGAAACTTTAGCAAAATAATGAGTTAGTATCTCAAAATAATGAGAAACTTTAGCAAAATAATGAGTTAGTATCTCAAAATAATGAGAAACTTTAGCAAAATAATGAGTTAGTATCTCAAAATAATTATAATTATTATTTTGAGAAAGTTTCTCATTATTTTGAGATAATAATTCATTATTTTAAGAAAGTTTCTCATTATTTTGAGATACTAACTCATTGTTTTGAGAAAGTTTCTTGTTATAATGACTTTTTTTTTTCACCACACTGGCGGAAATGGGCTTCCATACCAGGGGTGGGGGAAAAAAATGTAAAAAAATAAATAAATAAATAAATGAGTCCTTAATGTATATTGTATTTCATTGCACCTGTTAAATGAATAAATACAATTATGGGATATAGAATTACAATTTGATTCACTCATGAGATATTTTCATCATGAAAACAGCACAAAAAAAAAGTACAAGTTCACAGAAAAAGCTACACAATTGCAGTAATGTGGGTAAATGTAGTTGGTTAACTTCCAGCACTGGTCATGTTGCAGGGCTGCTGAGCTCAGGACACAACATGCCGGGGTAACAAGGCTCCCAGACAGATATGAGCGAGGGATTCTCCCAGAGGAGGAGCTCTTAGCAGCCTAACAAGCCTCCCAGCCACCGCTGTGAGATACGTAGCTGCTGCTTCATTTCACCAATAATTGGGATCTTGCTTCTGTCTGCCATCCACTGCCAATAAGAGCCATGCTACAGTTAATAAAGGCAGGGCTCTCTAGTGTGTGTGTGTGTGTGTGTGTGTGTGCCTGCATTCATGTTCCTCTCCACCTTATGTTGACTATATATGTGTGTGTGTGTGTGTGTGTGCATGAACATGTCTGTGCATGTTGGTGTTTCTGTTAGCGGTAAGGCTGTTGAGTGTTGGTGTGGCAGGTTAGGCTTCAGATGGGAAATGGCTGCCTTTACAAGCAGCTGAAGGCAGTTGCCTGGGTCATTCACAACCAAACACACACACACACACACACACACACACTCTGTCTTCTCATTCATCACTATTATGTAGCCAGTGTCCTGGCAGTCGTACAAGAAGAAGAAAGTCGATAAATAGCGTCCTCCTTATTCAACAAAACCTAGAATCCAGAAGATGCGGTTCCCACATAAATTCTTCCACATCCTTTCTGTTGAAAAATATAATGCGTTTCCCATAGCTTGATTGTCATGTGTCTTGAGTTGTGTCATTTTACAACCAGCCTACTGTATGGATGAAAGGAGGCACTGGTGAAAGAGGCTTGACAGGACTTGTTGGTGATGTATTGCTTACTCAGGTATTTGCATTTTAACACATGCAATCCCTTCCATCTGCCTTATGGCACTCTGGGCAAATAAGAAGATAATCTACAGAGCCTAAATCCAATAAAAGCACTTGATGAGGGAAGGTGTAAAGTTATAGGCAAAGCCCACCTCAATGTAGCTGTCCATTGAAGACAGATGAATTCCATGCATGTACAGAAGGGTATGGAAATAATTCTCTCTTTCCCTCCATGTTTTTTTTTTAAATACATCGGTAACACATTACAATAAGGGTCACTAAGTTAAGGGTTAGTTAATGCTTAATAAGCATTAACTAACCCTTAATTAACAGTTAACTAATGTGTCTGGTAATCATTTACTAATGGTGTTCATGTTAACTAAGGTATTCATTTATACATTATTTAATAGTCATCTTTATAAACTATTAAATAATGTATAAATTAATACCTTAGTTAACATGAACACCATTAGTAAATTACACATTAGTTAACTGTTAATTAAGGGTTAGTTAATGCTTATTAAGCATTAACTAACCCTTAACTTAGTGACCCTTATTGTAAAGTGTTACCAATACAACATTAAAGAGAAAAATGAACATTTTGAAGACCAAAAATCAACTGATAGTGAATGCACTGTAAATGCAATTACCCCAACTTTTGTTTTGGTAGATGTTTGGCAGCTAGCAAGCGAACTCCTGAGGGATGAAACTGACCTTGAATTTGAATGCCCAAAGTAGAAATGCCAGTTTAGCTGTCTGTGAAAAATAGCTGTAACTCAATCCACCTCTGATAGTTGAATCAGATTGCCCAAGTTGACTTTTCCCCCCGTTTTCACCCCGTTTTCCCCCGTTGTCTCGGCTGTCGCCTAACCTGACAAGTTCAGTGTACAGTGATGAATTGGGCCTTGTGGCCCCTGACCATTCCACTAAGATTAAAAACAAACTTTTGCCTCAGTTGACTGGGGGTCATTATGGGGATAAACTTTTTATAGCGTTACATTTTCTTTTGGATTTGAGGCAGAGGAGAGACCGAGTCAACTTTGCTCGAGTCCCAAGTCAGTCTCAAGTCTTGAGGCACAAGTCTCAAGACAGTCAAGTCCCAAGTCTAAATGATTACCAAGTCAAGTCCATGTCATTAATGTCAAGTCTCAAGTCTAAATGTAGAACAGCAGTCAAGTCAAGAGTTCAATATCAAATTAAAGAAAACAAAATGGTTAAAAACTTGGTAAGAGCATCATGAGTTTGATTTCTATAATCAGTTTCAACATCAATAAATTCAATCATTCCATACAAATTCAGAAAACAGAATTTAAATTCAGTCGTCTGCTGGAACAAATCTCATCACTTTCAATCTAAGTCATTTACACAAACACAAGATCTCAAGTCAAGACTTTAGAAACCTTTTCAAGTCATCAGAGTACAAGTCAGAGTCAAGTCCCAAGTCACCAGAACCCAAGTCAAGTCCAGTCTCAAGTCTTCTCTTCATGCATCAAGTCAAGTCTCAAGCAAGATATGTGTAAATGATGACATGGAAAATTAGCTAACAAGGTGAAATTTGTTTTTTCTCTTAACTGTGACTTTAAGAGAACTTTAAAGATGCATTCAGTATTGACATTCATTTGTAGGCTGTTCCCAAACCTTCAAGACACTACCATACATTTGTCATTTAATAGTGCCTATTGCTGTCATAAATGTTGAAATAGTTATTGCAGATGAGTCAGAAGCACCTGTAGAGCCGCAGTGATAAGGTTTGTTGTTTGTCCCTGTTTCAGCTTCAATCCTATTCAGAAAAATATCACCCTGCATTTTTTCTCAGCAAGTCATTTGTCATGTTGCATCATTTTTATTGGTGAACTGTAAATACATTCTAAAGTAGCAGCTCTGAATTGTGAGCCAAAAACTTGACTTTTAAAGTTGTTTTACTCACTTGAGTCTTATTCTTATCTGAGACTAAATGGCACTACACTTCCACTGCAAATGATAATTTGTAGTGGAAGTGTAGTGTCATTTAGTCTCATATTCAGTCTTCAAATCTTATTTTCCTTAAAGAAGAGAGAGAAAAATTCTGCCAGTGGGGTGAGACAACTCCGCTTCACTTGTTTCAGGAGGTTTTTTTTTAGAAATTAGTGTCAATATCTTTACAACAACAAGTCAGAAAAAAAGAAAATGAAACTTGATTCTACAAAATTCTTGAAACAAGTTGATTTGTATTGGAAACTAGTGAAATTATCTGAGCCCACCGGCAGATTTTTTCACTTGTTTTAAGAAAATTATGATTTTTTTTTTTACTCAATAATAGACTAAATGACTTGTTAAGATGGGGATTCCTTGCAGTGTAGTCCTCCCTGCTATACAGGCTTGAACTGGATTAAGTTTACAAGGAGGAAGAAAAGCAAATATCTGATTAATCCTTAGTTGAATCTTATTTTGTTGATATAACCATAACACATCCATTCCAAATGAGTTGGACCCAGGGTAAAATATTTAGGTCTATTATTATATAACACTCATCTAGCACAACTCCTCCCCAAAACACAACCAGAGTGATCTATTTTGAAGAGAATGACCTAGCAGTAATAACATAACAATGTAAAATTAGCTACAACATGCGTTCATATTTGATGGCATATTGTTTCTCCATATTTTATTTCAAAGAAAACAAGCTGTAAATGAAAAATGAGTGAATCAAGAGTTAAAATTGAAGAGTTAAGATATCAATCCTACAGTTTACTACATTTGCAGTTAACAGGTTGACTCCTGTTACTTTTGTTGCTGCAATGGCCTATTTCCCCACGGGGATCAATAAAGTTTCATCTAATCTTGTCATTTTAAACCCAAATTAGCCATTTAGCTGGGTGCTTTGTGAGGCAGAAACTTAATCCATTTAAATAAGTTGTCAAAATCAATGTCCCTGTTTTTGCTGTCTTGATTTGATGGTCACAAAGTGATTATTGAAATCACACTCATAATAGTCGGTTTATTGCCATGTATATTTCTCCTAGACGCGCTGCCAGGTTGGTAGCTGATTTTGTGGCGTCTGCCTCTGAATGATTTAGGCTGTACTGCCCTCTTGTGGTAGAGAGGATGCCTGTTATTTTACAACTAACCTGGCTTTGGCTCAAGTTATACTGTACATAACCCATACATTAAAGGCAGTTTCCTATAAATACACATTGAGTGGAATTATTCAATTAAAAAGCTTTATTTATACAGGAATGAGCCAAACCCACTGGGAGCATTTAAAAAGTTACCAAAGGTAAAATGCTAAATAAATGCAATAAATGACAGGATAGAGAACAGGAGAGCGATGGCATTACAGAAAACAACATGTTAAATAGAAGCAGAATAGTATGTTTGATTAAAATGAACTGTCTAATAAAGCAAGATTTTGGCGCATGATGTTTTGAAAATCTGCTTTTAAAAACTCATTTCTGGTGAGTTTTGTCCAGTGATATCTACATACCCTCTCAACTGTATATGCACTCTATGATACTATCCCATCTTCCCCACTGTGTCACAACTTGGTCTCAGGCAAGTTATACAACTATGCAACCACTTCATAAACTCTATAAACAGACAATGAAGGTACTGGACAAAAAAACCCAATTCCTATCCTCATTGAAATATTATCAAGAAGTATAATCTATTGCATGGCCTTGCCCCACCACCGCTTAAACAATTTGTAACACATTCTAACACTGGTACAATATCAACAAGATCCTCCGCAAGAGGAGACTGTTATGTAAAATTTCGGTCCGACTAGTACCAGAGCGTGCAGTACGTTTAGGAACTTTAAATTTTGTATTAAAAAATGGTTGAAAGGAAAACAGTCCTGCAGCCATTAGTTACTGTATGTAATGACCCCATGCAATGATATGATTTCTACTTATTGCTTGTGTGTGTGTGTGTGTGCGTGGATGAGTGTGTGTGGTATGAAATGAATTGATGATGTATGTGATCGAAATGTTTTATCTCATTTATTTGATTCTGTTTTTCTTTTTTTTTTGGTAATCTTTGCATTCTAGATTCAGCCTAGGGACTACGGATGGAAATTAGCTTACAGCTATATCTGGCACAATATATTTATTGAGCATTGTCCCTGTCAAATAAACAAATAAAATAAAAAAAATAAAAAGAGAGAAAATGCACTATACTTGCCTTTCTGACCGACCTTAATATGTAATCCAATGTAAAAATTATAGGTATAAAATGCAGTGCAATATGAAATTGAACAACTTTGAAATATCAATTAGGATCCTACCAAGGTAGTTTAGAAGTCACTCAATGAGTAGATAGTTAGGAAATCATTCAATCAGTATTAGTATCTCTAAATGATGTCACTTGCTTTATACAAAATGACTAATGTTGGTAATCAGTAATTGAAATTTCCACTTTCATCCACAAAATGCACTGTTCTATCAAAGAGTCAATGCTCAACTCTTTTGCCTTAAGAATTCCAGGTGAATCTGCACTGGGCTGCTGAAAATGAAGAGGCATTTTGAGAATCACTTTATTCATAGTTTTGAAAATTATGTCTCCTATAGGTTTAAAATTGTATTTCCAGGCCCTAATAGTTGCCTCTCACAGCAGTTTGGTGTCATTTTTTATTTGTTTTTTTATCTGAAGGATATACAGACATTTTTTTCTGCACATAATGTCTTATGATTTTATGTTTTTTTCTGCACATAATGTCTTATGATTTTATGTGTGGCCTTAAAAATCACTACTGACCAATGTAAACTCTTGATGAAAGGTAAAGCAAGTGTGCCAGGTTTGAATATTATAGTGGAAATACTGTTACACTGCAAAAACTGACAGACTTGTTCAGTTATTTTTTATCTTGTATCCAGACTTATCAAGCTTAATTTCAATTTTTTTTTAGTGAAATCATCTTACCGCACTGGCAGATAATTTTACCGGTTTCAACAAAAAATTTTTCAGGAGAATGTAACTTTTTTCAGGACATTAACTTGGTAAAAGTGAAATTGTCTTGGAGAAAGTTTCTTGTTTCAAGATTTTCTTCATGGTTTTATGATGATTTCTTGAAACAAGTCATATTTTTTTTCATTTTTTTTTGTTGTTGTTTGTTTTCTTTCTTTATTCCTTTACTCTGCTTTTCTTTTTGGTTTCTTTTAATATTCTTTTAATTATTTTCTACTTTTCCCCCTATTTATTTAACAGTATTACTTTACCTATTGATTTGTTTATACTGTTTTGTTCTTTCTAAACTTTTTTTGGGTTTCATTACACTATATTGTAATTATGTATGATTGTTATTAAGGGAGACACTCCATAAGCCCCTCGGGGTTTCTTTGGTCTTCCTTGCACATGCTCTTTATGATGTTGGCATACATTATGGATATTTTGTTTGAATTACTCTTTTGTGCTACATAAAATAAAAAAATATTGGCATGAATCAAGTGAAATTTACTGAAACTAGCGTGATTATCTGCCAGTGCAGTGAGATAATTTGACTAAAAATATCACAAACTATAAGCTTGATAGGTCTGGAAACAGGTTAAAATCACTGGACAGCTTGTCATTTTTTGCAGTGTATAAATGCCTTTCAGACGTGTTTATCTTAACACTCCCATTAGCAATGCCTATTATTCTAGTATTCTATAGATCCTGCAAAGGCACTTGATACTTCAGAGAACAAAATAATAAACCCACAAATTATGCAATATGCGATTAAAGTAGTTTTAATTTTCCAATCTCTCTCTCTCCTCTGTGTGTGACAGAGTTGCGAATGTATTGCCTATTATAGTATTGGAATTTTCGTTTCCATAACTATTTTGTTTTGTGTATCTTGTAATTTTTTTTTTCTTTAAAGTGTTTCCCAATGTTGTTGTCCCTTCACCTAAGTGAGAGTTTGATCAAATCTGTTCAAAAGAATAGTATTTTTAACACCACTTCTATTTTGTAATAGATGTATCCTAAATGTGGGTGTGCTTGTTAGTATTTGTTGCAGTGAATCTGAAGCAAAAATACAAGATCTACATATACAAGAATGAAAACAGCACCAAAAACAGCACAATTAAACCATTTGTTAGGGGCAAAGACTTATTTTTTTATGATTATTATTTTGTCCTCATGAAGCTGCTACATTCACACTGCAGGTCTTAGTGCTGAGTTCAGATTTTTTGCTCAGATGTGAAATTTTGGTGGGGAAAATCTGGAACTTTCAACAGCAGTGTAAACGGAGTCTGTTACTCCTCAGCATGGGGAAAGTAACGATGGAGGGCTTTCCTCAGTCTGGAGAGGAATCGCCGCAACTTTTTAACTGGTCTGAACTCTGCAAGTTAAGCAAAATTTGAAGTTTAGTGAAATGATCACGCTTCACTCAACAGTAGGAAATATAATATGAATCAGAAATAATACACCTGTACAGATCAAACTTGGACTTCCTTTGTATCTTACTTTTTTCCTTGACCTCAGTGGGGATAGCGGTCGAAGCCTCAGCAGCCGGGTCAGAGGGAGTGGAAGCCCCGTCGGCCAGAACAGTGGCAGTCATCATAGTAGTCGTAGTAGTAGTCTTGTGAACCGGGACAGAGGGAGTAGATGCCTTGTCAACCGGGTCAGTGTTCGTGGAAGTCATATCAACTGGGACAGAGGAGGTAGACGCCTTTAGAACTGGGTCAGTGTTCGTGGAAGTCATATCAACCGGGACAGAGGAGGTAGACGCCTTTAGAACTGGGTCAGTGCTCGTGGAAGTCATATCAACTGGGACAGAGGAGGTAGACGCCTTATCAACCGGGACAGAGGAGGTAGACGCCTTGTCAACCGGGTCAGTGTTCGTGGAAGTCACATCAACCGGGACAGAGGAGGTAGATGCCTTTAGAACTGGGTCAGTGTTCGTGGAAGTCATATCAACCGGGACAGAGGAGGTAGACGCCTTTAGAACTGGGTCAGTGTTCGTGGAAGTCACATCAACCGGGACAGAGGAGGTAGACGCCTTTAGAACTGGGTCAGTGTCCGTGGAAGTCATATCAACCGGGACAGAGGAGGTAGACGCCTTTAGAACTGGGTCAGTGTTCGTGGAAATGATATCAACCGGGACAGAGGAGGTAGACGCCTTGTCAACCGGGTCAGTGGCAGTAGTCATAGTAGTCGAAGTTGTAGTCTTGTCAACCGGGACAGAGGTGGTGGATGTCTTGTCAACCGGGACAATAGTGACTGATTCAGTAGTGGCTGATGTGCTGCCATGGGAGAAAGCCTTCATGGCCGGGAAGGAGG
>NW_027282662.1:0-2500 GCF_046629955.1 Centroberyx affinis
GTTATTATGGTAAACTATCTGTACAGTCAGTAGAGTCAAGGATATTAGGGTTATTACGGTAAATCAGCAAGTGGGTTACTATACTAAAAGTTATTCATTTTTTTATTGTAAATCAGCTCTATAGGGGCTTTATTACCGTCGAGGATATTCAGGTTATTACGGTAAATCGGCTGTCTGGAGGGTTATTACTCTGAAGGATATTAGAGTTATTACGGTAAATAGTCCATCAGTCAGTGTGGTTAACAGTGTGTGAAGCCATTGTCTCTCTGTAATGACTAGTAATAGTGGTTTGGTATTATAATGCGAACACTCTGGGACTCATTCCACACACACACACACACACACACACACACACACACACACGCTTTCAACCTGCTACTTCCACCTCAGTTAGTAATTTCCTACATTTCCCAGAATGCCTCTCGACAAGGCTTGATCCTGCGGGTTAAACATGACCGGAGTGAAGTTACTTTGATATGGGATATTAGTTTTTCCACCTTCAACAAGAAAAAAGCAGATTAATGATGTGTGTGTGTGTGTGTGTGTGTGTGTGTGCACGCTCTCAGCCTTGTAAGCTCCACAGTGGGAAGGTGTGTATATGTCTGTGTGTGTGTGTGTGTGTGTGTATACATATAGGGGGCGTGCACGTGTGTGTATGTACACGTGCATTGGTGCCTACTCTCCGTCCTTGTAAGTTCCCCTGAGTGTGTGTCTGTCTATGCCTAAGTCTAAGTGTGTGTGTGTGTGTGTGTGTGTGTATGTCTGTGTGTCTAAGTGTGTGTGTATGTGTGTGTGTGTGTGTGTGCTCCAGCCTCAGCCACGCCACTCCTCCATGATATTTCACGGCGGTTCTTTCATCCCGCCGAGCCTAGCGTCTGCTTCACAATCATCCGTCTTGCGGCCCGACCCGGGCGGAGCGAGGCGAGGCGAGGCGGCGGCAGGGAGCGGCGGGGCGGCGAATCCAACGCACCCGGGCGGAAAGAATCGGAGTTTACACAACGGCGAGGCGGAGAAATTAAAGATGATTTTTATTTTCTTTATCTGGAGGAGAATTCATTACCTGGCGGAGGAACGGGAGCTGAGCGCTGTCAGCCAAGAATAATGGCTTGTCTAACTGATAGGGAGACACACACACACACACACACACACACACACACACACACACACACACACACACACACACACACACACACAGCACTGTCTCATACACACTCATATACACAAACTTGCACCCATACAGTTTCACATACACAAAGACACACACACACACACACACACACACATACAAATACATACAGCATCAACACACACACACTCACAGTATCACACACATACACAAACCTAAATGAATCCAATCTCAAATGCACACACACATGAATACACGCACAGTATCACTTACACACACATACACAGTATCAGTCATGCATACACATGCATGCACTTGCTCATTTTACACGCACACACACACACACACACACACACACACACACACACACACACACGCCATAACCTGTGCAATCACTCACCCACAGACATGCAAACACACACAAAATAAACATATATCTATATATGCACATACACACACACACATATAATGTACACATACCTGCACACAGCACAGCATACACACATTTCCATACATACATATACTCTCTCACACACTCAATACCTTGACACAAAACACACTATGCATGCAAACACACACACACACACACACACACACACACACACACACGCCGCCTCGTCTCTGTCAGTAATAACCTCTCTGTGCCCCAATCCAGAGGAAATCAGGTGGAATGTGAAATTGAAAACAAACAGTCATTTCAGATAGCGGCGCGTCTCCGTCAGCGGCGTCTCTCTCTGTTTGAAGCCTCAGATTGGCCTCAGATCATATTGAGATATACAATATAGCTCATGTTCCCTAAATCCCTATCTAATAGACAACTCATACATAATCAGACGCACCCAAAGGCGACAGCGGCACCCGCTCCGGGTTGTTTTCAGATACAGGAGCAGCCGCCGGGTGAAATCCTCGTATCGGCAACTTTTCAGGAGCCGGGGGAACAACAGGCTTGGCTTCTGATTGATGATGATGAAGTTTTGATTTCATTCAGTGAGGATTTAAAGTATTTCAGAAGTCCAACAGTGGTCAACTTTTCTCAACGCATAGTAGAGCATGTAATCCTCTTTTACATCTATATGTATGATTTAGTTTAAATCAGAAAGTGGGTAACTATACTAAAAGTTATGAATTTTTTTATTGTAAATCAGCTCTATAGGGGCTTCATTATCGTCGAGGATATTCAGGTTATTACGGTAAATCGGCTGTGGTTAACAGTGTGTGCCATTGTCTCTCTGTCTAGTAATAGTGGTTTGGTGTTATAATGCGAACACTCTGGGATACGGAGAATAAAACCATACAGAGAGTGACCGAGGTATTTCTCTCCGCGGCCCGGAAAGCGGCGGCACCGACCATTTCCCCTCGGCGGATCGTCTTCTA
>NW_027282662.1:12500-15000 GCF_046629955.1 Centroberyx affinis
TAATTTTCCAACTTAAGAACTTCTCAAAATAGGGCCTGAATTAATTCTGGTTAATAAACTTTAGGCTTACTGCCATTGAGGCTAGGAGGCAAGGCTAGGAGACAAGGCTAGGAGGCAACCCAAAGTGTTTCCATCTACAAAACAATTGGGGAAAAACCTATAGAGCCTTTAGAGCAACTAGAGCAAAGATTTAAACATTGGTTGCTGTTGGTAACTGTAAAATTTGCAGCTTATTTCCAACAGACATGAGACAGAGGCCTACCTGGCCCTACACCAAATAAAGCTTTACAATAAATGTTCATCTTAATGTTAGGTGTAGGGGAACCTATGAAGACTTTGAACTATAACCTACTTGTCTAAAATGTGTTTAAATATATGATATTAGAGGCTTACCTTTTCACTGTAGGAGTTTTAAGACAGGTGAAGGGCCGTCTTAAAGTTAAGAAAAAAATCAAGAACAAATTTGACAACTTTCATTTCAAGAATACCGTTTATTCCTAAGTTTTTTCTCAGGAAGAAACATAAGAAGAAAGTTAAGAAAATATATAAGAAATGTTTTTGAGAATAGCATTTTTTCCTTTTTTTTTTAAGACTAAAGTTAAGAAAACAATGGCACTTGAGAAGATTTTTTTTCTTAAGAGGGTTTTGTGAATCCGGCCCCAGATTGTTAAATGGTCTAGTACAGTGATTCTCAACCTTTTTCATATCAAGGACCCCTAATTTAGTCCACATTAGGGCCATGGACCCCCATTTGATGAGATTTTGTCCCTCAGACCCAAAGCTGAGACTATTTTCATTGTTAGATATGATTTTGTCCAGAATTTCATGTCTATCTGTATTGCAGGTAGAGAGATAACAGAGATACTATGATCAAAATAGTAATTCTTCTATATTCTCTAATTGCTTTAACTTCTTGTAAATGAAATAATGGTGAAGTTTAACACTTTATCAATCGTGCTGGGGACCCCCTGGAGCCCCCTCGAGGACCCCTGGTGGTCCCCGGACCGCACGTTGAGAACTACTGGTCCAGCAGGCTGACTGGTGAGTCACAGCTTCACCCTGCAGCGTCCCTGAACACCAGACAGTTACAGGATATAACCGGCTCCATTTTAAATGACTCTCTGCTCCCTCTGCACAGGGAAGTTCAGCTTCTTCCCTCTGAAGGTTTATGAACCCAAAGTGCAGAACAAAGCAGCCGTGACTCAGATGAACAAGTCACAGCAACATCGCACAGATGATATAGAAGCAACGTTTATTTATTTATTTAATTATTTATTTTATCTTTTAGTTTTAGTGGTTTAGTGATGATTGGAACTTTAATAACTTATAATAATTTATATAGCACTTTTCAAAACACAGTTACAAAGTGCTTTACAATAAAAACAGACACATTTAAAATGCAAAGAGAATAAAACAAACTAAAAGCCATAAAAACTAATCACATTATAAAAACACGAATAGAGTGAAATGAACTAAAATGATAAAATAAAATATAATGAAATCACCGAAAAGCAATTTTACACAAGTGGGGTTTTTAGCAGTGATTTAAAAGACGATACAGAGTTCGCAGCCCTGATCTCCTCAGGCAGGTCGTTCCAAAGTCTAGGAGTTCTTCTACTTTGAGGACTTTTATTTTGTTAGTCTGCTGTCTGTGTTGTTTCTAAAATGTGTGTCAAGATGGACGACTCTCTACTGCAAACCACATCTACCTACGGGTACAAATAAAGTAACCTGAACCTGAACCTGAACCTGAACCTGAACCTGACCCTGACCCTGACCCTGACTGTCTGTTCAGGGTTCCTACACATTTTCAATTAAAAAAAATTCCATACTTTTTCCAGACCTTGATTTGTTTTTGAAGATTTTGTCTGGTGTTCAGTATGATTTATGCAGACAGACATCTTGCCCCTGCTAACTAGGTCATATCACTGTATAGATGAAGATTGTTCAAATATCAGAATATGTGAGATGATTGGCAGGGTTCCTACACGCTTTCCATTTTAAAATTCCATATTTTTCCCAGACCCTATGTTCTTGACCGGATTTGATTTTGGTCTGTATTTGATATAATGCATGCTGACAGCGGCTGGGTAATAAGAGCGTCCCTCTATCTGAACATTATTCTTCACATCAACAAAAACTGTGGACTCAAAGTGGCTCTACAACAACATAAAAGCTAGAATGATGTGTGTATCGGACCTGAACCGCAACATTTTCCATACTTTTCCAGACATTTTTTTTTCAAATTCCCAAACTATTCAAGACCTGGAAATGATGCAAATTCATTTTTAATACTTTTCCAGACTTTCCAGACCTGCGTTCCAGAACCTGTGTGTTGTCTGCTGGATGTGTGTGTGTGTGTGTTGTGTGATTCCTGCTCATCATGCAGTGTGTGTGTGTGTGTGTGTGTGTGTGTGAAAGTGCAGCAGCCGTTGTGAGAAGCACCAGGATGCAGTTTGAATGAAAAGCTTTTTTTTTTTTTTCTCCCAGCGTGAAATAT
>NW_027282663.1:0-47500 GCF_046629955.1 Centroberyx affinis
CTTACACTGAAAACAATGAAGCTGGCATACAGCATATTTCCATATAGTATTAGGCATTTACATGATAATGCAACAACGCAGCACTTTAACTGGACAATATAGGCTCAATACAGACATTAGAAATTCCATGGATATTAAAAACCATAAAACCGGAAGTGTTAACTGGTAAGCAGTAATCATAAGTACTCCAGGCACAGTATTGAGGTGTCTAGCTTTATCTCACATGTTGGCACAATAACAACAAGAGGAGGAATAGGCACTGAGTTTTTGGATTGTCCCATTGGTCATTTTAGCCGGGAAGTCATGAGAACGTAGACATCAGAACCATCCATGTGTCCTTGGTAGATTGTTGGCTCTGATGCTCCATGCTAACACTTTAGCATACACTATGTTGACTGATACTAGGCTCCATGCTAACACTTTAGCGTACACTATGTTGACTGATACTAGGCTCCATGCTAACACTTTAGCGTACACTATGTTGACTAGTAGGCTCCATGCTAACACTGTAGCATACACTATGTTGAGTGATAGTTGGCTCCATGCTAACACTTTAGTGTACACTATGTTGAGTGATAGTTGGCTCCATGCTAACACTTTAGTGTACACTATGTTGACTAGTAGGCTCCATGCTAACACTTTAGCGTACACTATGTTGAGTGATAGTTGGCTCCATGCTAACACTTTAGCATACACTATGTTGACTAGTAGGCTCCATGCTAACACTTTAGCGTACACTATGTTGAGTGATAGTTGGCTCCATGCTAACACTTTAGCATACACTATGTTGACTAGTAGGCTCCATGCTAACACTTTAGCGTACACTATGTTGAGTGATAGTTGGCTCCATGCTAACACTTTAGCGTACACTATGTTGACCAGTAGGCTCCATGCTAACACTTTAGCGTACACTATGTTGACTGATACTAGGCTCCATGCTAACACTTTAATAATAACACATTAACACAGAATGACAACTTGTAGCAGCTCTGAAGCTACATGGTAAGTAGCCTAATCTTACATGATGGCTGAGTATGAAAGTTTTGTGTCAGAGATTCATCAAATTTACACATAAAATTAAGCGTTTTTCAAACTAGCATCCGGACTACTTTCCCTGATTAAAGAGGACGTGAAGGTAGTGGGCGATACTAGCTAAAATACTACCAACTTTTTATTGATGAAGGGTCTTTTTTATTCGGGCCTACCACCAATGCTAGTGGCCTTACACCACACAAAATAGCTTATAAAGTGTTAGCATGGAGCATACTATCACTTAACATACTGTATGCTAAAGTGTTAGCATGAAGCACCAGAGCCAACAATCTACCACAGACACATGCATGATTTTGTTGTCTATGTTCTCATCACTTACAGCTAAGTTGACCAAGGGGGCAAACTATTAAAAGCTTAGTGTATTCCTTTAATGTGGTACTTATGTACATTAACATGGATTGTTGAAGGAGGAACACAGGGAGGTATTGAAAGAGGTTTACACACACACACACACACCATGATGCCTTGTCCTCTGCATACACATGAGTACCTCCTCCCTTATAATGTAACACTCACCCCAAGCTGGATGTACAATACGTGCTTTGTTCTCTGCCCAAAGGGCGAATGCTGTTGAGTGTGTGTTGAGTGTGTTTGTGTGCGTTGCTCCATAGAACAATTTTACCCAAATACAAGAGACAGCTGGGCCCAATGCACTCTCCTTCATTCTCAGTTGCCAGCTGTATGCTGGGCGGACTGCGCAACTAGTCATGACGCGGCAGCCATTTTGGCTCCGGGCTCAGGGGTGGGGTCCGAAATGTACTTTTTGGCTTGATTGCCAAGGGCTGGAAAACGAACAAAAAAATGACCTGACAAGAATAATTTACCAACAGTAGGAACATGTCACCTTGCCCACTGTCAATGCTATTCTGTGTATAGAATCAGGTACTGTGTGAGGCACTGTCCTTGTCTTGGTCTTCAGTTTTTCTTTTAGGTGGTCTCACACCCTCCCAGACTGTATATAACTGATACTGTGTTCACACTGCCATTAACATAGTTGATGGGTTGACCACTTTTGATACATTGTGAGCGGTGCTGGAGTTCCCGACATTGGTGTCGCGCAGGAACAAGGTTTTGATTAGGACAACATACGACATAGAAATATACTTAACTACACATACTCATGCTAATTTTGTAACGTATAGCTGTATAACTCGTGCATCTCGATGTTAGCTTACACACTGTATCGTTATCCAAATTCCATGGGCTACAGTAAGGTAATCATTCCTGTCGTGGGTTCACCTTTCCAGGCAAAATTTCCAGGTCCTTTTACTGTGATGGGGCAAGTTTCAGAACAGGACTATTTGAAAGCTATGCCTGATCGCAGACAAGCTACTAAAGTCTATCCTATCAATCTGCTGAAGCCTTGTTAGGTCCGTGCATCTGTTCCTCTTGAGGGAAAAACTAAGGTTTCTCAGTGTGCCAAGCCAAGCTTCAGACGCTATAAACCCCACTCCATCTATGGTGGCAGATTTTCCCTATTACTCTATCTTAATCATGTGCGGTCTCCCTCTTTGTCCTTCCCACGGGCCGGGTCGTGACATGTAGTAAAATGTAGTATTTCAGCTCCAATTACACTATTTCCCGCCTAAAAATAGTACAAAAACTTACCATTAGCACCAAAAATGGAAGCCACAACAGAGGTCACTGACCTGATTGTGGCAATCGACTTCTCACCATCTATTTTTTTTTTGTCAGGAGGCTGAACGTTTATTAACAGAATTGTCGCCACGTCGCTCGGAAAAGGAGTAGGCACAGAAATCTGATTGGCCGTCAATGGTCAATGACCGCTAAAAAAGCGTTGGTCAACTTTGAAAAGTTGACCAACGCTGAACTTGAGAGAGAATGGACGTCCGGTAAGTTGTTGATCAAGTTGATAGCAGTCTCAACACACCATGAGGCGTTCAAATGTTTCGATTTTACCGGTATTTGTTGCTTGGCAGGTGGTAATTTCAGACCCTGCTCAGTGGCAAACAGAAGGGGAAGTGACCTAGGTGATATGTTCTTAAATCATTTGAGTGAGGTGCATCATTTCTGACAGTGTTTTCAGTTCAGATGGAAAGATTCGTTCAGGATGGGTCATTTCTAGGGGTCCAAACCTGACAAAGATGAACAGACAGACAAATAGAAAGACACAGGTAGACTGTTGGCCATCTTCCTCTCTTCCTCCTCCTCCTCCTCCTCCTCCTCCTCCTCCTCCTCCTCTCGCCTGTCCTCTTCACTCTCTCACACCAATGGCAAAACAATGACTGGGTTGTGAGGCAGGGAGGGAGGGAGGGAGGGATAGGTGGATGGATGGATGGATGGATTGGAGGGGCAATGGAATGGATAGGCATGCTTTGCGAGAAAAAACAAAAAAAGCAAAAACATAAATTGAAATGATAAGAATAGGCAGAGCGAGGAGCTTCCTTTTTAGGATAAACCTGCGGGAGACAGAAAGAAAAAAAAAAAGTTGGGTTTTTAATCTCCGCTGGTGAATTGTTTTTTTTTTTTTTTTTTTGCATTCTTGTTTTCCCTCAGCATGCATATCCATGGTGGGAGGGGGGCATGTGAGTGAGTGACAGAGGCATGCAGCCTATTGAGAGCCCTACAGCCCGGCTTGGCCACGCCCCTGTAGCCATGACAACCAGCCAAGCAGTTGGTAGCGAGTGCTTGCCAATCATAGCTGCTGATAGCTGATACTTTGTGTCGATATTCAACATAGGGCTGGGCAATATATCGATATTATATCGATATCGTGATATGAGACTAGATATCGTCTTAGATTTTGGATATTGTAATATCATGATATGGCATAAGTGTTGTCTTTTCCTGGTTTTAAAGGCTGCATTACAGTAAAGTGATGTCATTTTCTGAACTTAACAGACTGTTCTAGCTGTTCTATTATTTGCCTTTACCCACTTAGTCATTATATCCACATTACTGATGATTATTTATCAAAAATCTCATTGTGTCAATATTTTGTGAAAGCACCGATAGTCATCCCTACAATATTGTCACAATATCGATATCGAGGTATTTGGTCAAAAATATTGTGATATTTGATTTTGTCCATGTTGCCCAGCCCTAATTCAACACTGTTTTCAAGTATTCAGTGTTTCTCCCCAAACTGTATTCTTGCCTGGGCGAGAAATCCTCTGAAATAGCATTTAGACCCTCATGGGACACTAACCCTCCATTGATATCCATACTAATGAAAAAGTCAGCTAAAGCATATTTTGGCAAATTCGGCTGTGATCACATAGGACGCCTTTTTGAATATGGCTGCACCTTTTTTTTTGTGGTTATTTTCAATGGTTTGGTCATGGCAGGTGCATGTCACCCCAAACCTATGAGCTTGGTATTTTGGAGCTGGCCGCTACTAAAGCAGAGCTCTTCAGGGTTCCTACGCAGGTCTGGAAAGTCTGGAAAAGTATTAAAAATGAATTTCCAGGTCTTGAATAGTTGGGGAATTTGAAAAAATGTCTGGAAAAGTATGGGAAATGTTGCGGTTCAGGTCCGATACACACATAATTCTAGCTTTTATGTTGTTGCAGACCCACTTTGAGTCCACAGTTTTTGTTGATGTGAAGAATAATGTTCAGATAGAGGGACGCTCTTATTACCCAGCCGCTGTCAGCATGCATTATATCAAATACAGACCAAAATCAAATCCGGTCAAGAACATAGGGTCTGGGAAAAATATGGAATTTTAAAATGGAGACCGTGTAGGAACCCTGCCAATCATCTCACATATTCTGATATGTGTTGCTGTGAAGAACAATCTTCATCTATACAGTGATATGACCTAGTTAGCAGGGGCAAGATGTCTATCTGCGTAAATCATATTGAACACCAGACAAAATCTTCAAAACAAATCAAGGTCTGGAAAAAGTATGGGATTTTTTTCATTGAAAATGTGTAGGAACCCTGGCTCTTGGATGTGATGATAAAACTGTCCTCTCTTCTATCTAGGAGGATGTCATACAATGTCATATAATGATGTATCCTCTTGCCCTTTGAGCTCTTACTCTCTCCGTTACTAGCGATGCTCACTGGCTCAGCTTCGCATCTGAGCAGGAGAAAAAAAAGAAATAAATAAATTCTAATCTGATCACGGCCTCAGTTTCCAGACTGGGAAACTCAACCGAGGTGGAAATTACGTAGCGAGGTGACGAAAAGAAGGTAACTAATCCCACGGAGGGCCTGGCAGAGCTGCAGGAGGCTGGAAGGTAGCGGTGCTGACTGGGAAAACACAACCCCCTCATTTAGCCTGATGGAGCTGTAAAGTAGCTAACACACACGCAGGAGCAATTGTGGCTGTGTGTGTGTGTGTGTTTCATTATTGTGCATCTCAGAGTGGTGTGTTTTTGTGTTTTTGTGTGTGTGTGAGCGTAATGAGTGCCGTGTGCTTGCTGAGGTCTTGTTTGCCCATCTTAAGTCAATTAAAAGGAAATAAGGCGGCTCTGACCGGCCCGTGAACCAGCTCCCTCAGCTGAGAGCATGTCTGCTCACATAAAAACACACACACACACACACACACACGCTAACACAGGGAGGTTGATCATGCTCCACAACTGGCAATCGACCTTGTGCCCCGCTGTGTGAGAAACAGCGGGTTTGTGTATGTGTGTGTGTGTGTGTGTGTGTTTGTGCTTAGTGTGGCATGTCTGTCAAGGCTTCAGAGGGAAACTGTTAAAGACAACATTAGACACAAGTGCAGACACACATGCAGTCTCTTTGTTTATGCGTAGAGAGAGAGCCATGAGCGCACACTCGCATGCTACAGTCACACACACCAACGCACACACACACACGTATGTACACACAGAAACGCATACAGGTACACCACAGCTGGCCAATAAACACTCGGGCCTAGGTGTGGACGACGCCATCGTAAACCCGCTCCACAGGGCTCATTCCCGCCCGGAGAGGCCTGGAAGCACTGTGAGAATCATGTTCTTTGATTCCTCTGGTAATCAGTAGGGTTAGACCGATACGGGCGGATACCGATGCCGATATTTTGGATTGAAGCCGATGATATTCGATATCTTTAAAAGTGATTCTCAACCTTTTTTCATATCAAGGACCCCTGATTTAGTCTCATTTTGTGTCTCAGACCCAAATCTGAAAATTTGTCCGGAATTCCATGACTATCTGTATTGTAGGTAGAGAGGTAACAGTGAAACTATGACCCAAACAGTCATTCTTCTACATTCTCTAATTGTTTTAACTTCTTGTCAGTTAAATAATGGTGAAGTTTAACAATTCATCAGTTTGCTGGGGACCCCCTGGAACTCCCTCAAGGACCCCTGGTGGTCCCCGGACCCCACGTTGAGAACCACTGCTTTAGGGTGTGTTTTTTTTTGGCATGTAGATCATGTAACGACACGCGCTTTGTTGGGTGCGTGGTTAGGTTAAGTCGAGTTCTTCGACCAAGACAAGAGAAATCAAACATCTATCAAACCTTACAATAGTGGAAGTTTTGGGAGGTTGGGGATTCTGAGGTGCTGACACCAAAACCCATGAAACTGTTGGAAATACCTCAATGTGAGGGGATTTTTTATGTTGAGACACAACTGAAACTGAACGGATACTGACGATTTTGCATGACAGCTTTGGGATTTGTAAAGTTGATTGGGACGTTTCCCATTTCTTTTTTTCCTCAGGCAGTGAGGCAAAAAAACAGAACCTCTGCTAGGCTGTCTGAGGGTTTAACAGCAGGGGAACACCTGCTGTCACCAATCTGTAGACAACCCTGTTAGGAGAGACACTGTGACACAGGCTATTTGTAAATCAGATCAGGACTTCTTTATCAAGCCTTTTTTTTTTCAGTTTCAGCCTTTCTGAAATCCTAATTAAAAGGACGGCGAAGTCGCCGCAGTCAGTGATCCCTCGCTCTGCACTCCTACTGTGAGCAGCTTGATAAGTACCAGGTCCTAATATGTCGGCTCTATCCCGGGACAATCCCAGGGCTGTTCTGGTAGAGGTGAGGGACCACTTAATCCTCTAGCCCCAATCCCAGCTCGCAATAAACAGGCTACATTTAATCCACAACACAGAGGAGCAAGGGTTAAGTCTTTATCGCTTGCCATGCCAATGTTCTCCCTTTTCCTCCCTCTCGCATACTATCCCTTTGTAAGCGTCACTATAATACTACTATTGTAACATCACTGGATTAACATCTGGACCAGTAATCTGCATTAGGCTGGAGGAAATGAAGCGCAACTGGCGTCGAGGCAGAAAATGAAAGGTTGATAATTTATTAAAGAGATTCAAAATGAAACGGCACGCATGGGAAAATGAGGAGGACGGGAAGTGTCCGAGGCGATTGGCAGTCAGTCGGTCAGTCAAAAGTGCAAAAAAAAAAATCCTGAACGTTCAACCGTCAACGTTGGATGGTGCTGTCATTCACTTCCGAGTCAAAAGGCTTCCAGGTCAAGTGTGTATTTCAGTGTGTTTTAAGTTTTCATCGGATGCCGACAGTCCAGATTGTGCGGTTTACAAATGCTGAACATGTCCTCTTCCATCTGGATCTGTGTCCAGCAGTGAGTCCCTCTCCTCTCCTCTCCTCTCCTCTCCTCTCCTCTCCTCTCTCCAGCAGCGGGAGCAGGCATGAACACACACTCCCTCTAACGGAATAAAAGAATTACTAGTAGTTAACTCTATGTGCTGGACATCTTATATGGGTTGCACTGCATTTGTCTCTCTCTCCCTCTCCCAGACAAAGGAGGGATGGAGAGGAAGACACTTGACATCCCACTTAGCGTGCAACAGCTGTCGGTGGGACATCATTTGCATAATGTGCAGAGGGACTGGGCTTGCATGTGGAAATCGGATTCATCCTCTCTGCCCCGCTAATTTATTGAGACGATCGTATTTGAATACCGCGGTCGTGTATAGTCTTTCGTCTTTTTTTATCAAACTTTGACCCTGCTGGCCACCATACACTCTCTCTGACCATGAGCCAATCGAATCAAAGCAAAACAACGGCTCAGTATCAAACTCAGACTCCTGCTTGGCTGCCTGTTATGCTGCTCTAGAAAAAAAACAGTAGCCTCTAAACTTCTGTTTCTCCTCTGTCTGGGTGGTTAACAAACACAGTGATTCTCAACCATTTTTATATCAAGGACCCTAATTTAGTCCAGATTAGGGCTACATTTGATGAGATTTTGTCTCTCGGACCCAAATCTGAGAATATTTTTTATTGTTAGATATGATTTTGTCCAGAATTCCATGACTATCTGTATTGTAGGTAGAGAGATAACAGTGAAACTAGGATCAAAACAGTCATTCGTCTACATTCTGTAATTGTTTTAACTTCTAGTGAATTAAATAGTTTAACAATTGATCAATTTGCTGGGGACCCCCTAGAACCCCTTCAAGGACCCCTGGTGGTCCCCGGACCCCACGTTGAGAACCACTGAGCTAACACAAGTTGAAACTTAGGTATTAGCAGGTGTGAGGCAACCAAAAAGAAAAAAAAAAAATGAAGACCAAGAAGAATACAAAAGAGCCGCTGTAGAAGTTTCAAATTAAAACAAAATCTGCTGTTCTGAGACGTAGAATTATTTTGGATGATAAATGGTATTTTGATCAGTTTTTTGCCCCATCAGCCCTTTTCAGATGAGCCACAAGTTTCAGACACTGGATAAGAGGAATCGGGGATGAAGTCAAAGCTGTGGATTTAAGAGAAGTGAAAGTGCATGTGCAAAACATGGAGGATGCCAGAAGTGTCACTAGCAAGACTCCGACAGAAAGCCTACAATATATCACAAAGTCATTTTTAAACTTTGAATCCAAAGAAGAATACTTTGAGTCACTTAATATACCGTATGCTAAAGTGCATGTACGGAGATGACTTTGGTGCCGATCCTCTCGTCAGGTATGAGAGTTTGTCTGACCTGCATTGTGGGATACCGCATGGTCTACCTTAGTGGTTCTCAACGTGGGGTCCGGGGACCACCAGGGGTCCATGAGGAGGTTCCAGGGGGTCCCCAGAAAATGGATGAATTGTTAAAGTTCACCATTATTTAATTTACAAGAAGTTAACACAGTTATAGAATGTAGGAGAATGACTGTTTTGATCATAGTTTCTCTGTTATCTCTCTACCTACAATAAAGATAGTCATGGAATTCTGGACAAAATCATATCTAACAATAAAAATAGTCTCAGATTTGGGTCCGAGAGACAAAATCTAATCAAATGGGGGTCCGTGGCTCTAATGTGGACTAAATTAAGGGTCCTTGATATGAAAAAGGTTGAGAATCACCGGTCTACCTGATGGGAAGAAGTTGGTGTCGGCTCTTCAGGACGGGGGCGGGCCATGGAAAATCCCAGCAGAACCCCACCCACGTCCTGAACGGCTAATACAAACTCCTCCCACGCTTCCTGGAGAGGGAGAGGGAGAGAGGGAGAGAGAGGGAGAGAGAGAGAGCGCCTCGGTAGATGAGTTGCATATGCAATGTTGGCACACGAGCGTCCGTACAGCCATGTGCCCGAGCTCCTGTCCCTTCAGCTTGCCGTCCCGCGCTCCTGCATGCCGCAGCACCCCAGGACATGGCCATATGCCATCGGCTTGGCCCATTGATCAACATCGCGTCAGCCTTGCATGACAGCTAACAACACACACACACACACACACACACTCACAGAATTTCCAACAGATGGGTGAAAAGGTGGGCCACGTCATGTGTGAAGTGAACAGGGGGGGGGGGAGGGGGGTGTTAGCGATTATGGTGAAACAGACTGCAAAGAGAGACAGACGTGTGTTTATGCGAGAGAGAGAGAGAGAGAGAGAGAGAGAGAGAGATGCATATGAGCATACAGTAGCATAAGTGGAGTATCCACCACAACAACAGTGCTCTCTAGCTATGAGGGCCATTTAGACAACCAGCCCGTATTGAATATGGCTTTAATAGAGTACCTGTAAGTGTATATGGATCCCTGCCTTATAGCCTCCATCTATCCTGCTCACAAATACACTATCACGCCGCACTAGAAAGGCTTCCACATTTCTAGTCGACTAGAAATGCTTAATGTGCTGTGTGATACCATGTATGTTTTAAGGTTCGCAGTATGGGTTTTTGAAGACAGATACCGATACCGATAATTTTTAGATTGAAGCTTGTTCTGTGCCGATATCTTTAAATTTGACCGCTAAGTATTCAGTGTTTCCCCCGGAATTTTATTCTTGTCAGGATGGGAAAGCCTCTGAAACAGCATTTAGACAAGGGACACTAAAACTCTCCACTGAAGCCCGGGATAGTATCAATAACATAGCTGTTCATGCCTACTTGTGTGGAATCTGATAATATATGTGTGTTAACCTAAGGAACTTCACATCATCACCTTAGTGTGGCGTAACAATAATTTAGTAAAGAGAAGAGTGGGAAAAGGCACATCAGGTGCTGGAACACTTTTGTAAGTACTTAGTTTAGTGCAGTGGTTCTCAACGTGGGGCCCGGGGACCACCAGGGGTCCTTGAGGTGGGTTCCAAGGGGTCCCAAGCAAACTGATGAATTGTTAAACTTCACCATTATTTTATTTACAAGAAGTTAACACAATTAGAGAATGTAGAAGAATGACTGTTTTGATCATAGTTTCTCTGTTATCTCTCTGCCTACAATACAGATAGTCATGGGATTCTGGACAAAATCATATCTAACAATACAAATATTCTCAGATTAGGGTCCCAGAGACAAAATCTCATCAAATGGGGGTCCTACTGTGGCCCTAGATCAGGGGTCCTTGATATGAAAAAGGTTGAGAATCACTGGTTTAGTGCATTATGTTTATACAATTTGAAGTTACATTGTGTTTTTACACCATTGTAAGTACATTATGTATTGGGGATATTTTACAGTACCTACACAGTAATATTGTGTACTTACAATACTTTTCAATAGGTTAATACACAGGTTAATATACTGGAATAAGGCCTGTGAAAAATTACAGGTTACCAAAGGTCATACAGAATCAATTGAGATTAAGGGCTTTTTTTTTTTTTACAACCAGTGCAGTATTGATCAATTTTGCAACAAATGTGTAATCAAACTGCATCATATCCATCATATCAGAGGTGGATCCCATATATCCCATTTTAAATAAAAAGCAGATACCCCCCTATATATCAGTGTAACTGTAACATGAGTACCAACCTGCTGCAAGAAACCGCATTGAAAATGTGCTAATGCCACTTGATACTGTGATACAATGCAATGCTGTATCTGTCCTAAGAGAAACAAAACCACATGTACATATCGGGGTTTGATTTCAACATGCTATATTGTTGGAACCTAGACATCAATAACATATTTTGATACATAAACGCTACTTTCTTATAGGAACATATTTGATGATAGCTTGCCGTTACATTCTATTACAGGATGCCGAGCTGTAGCTTCATGCCAGTTAGCGAGAGGAGGTATCAAACATATACACATATACATATTGTAAGTCGTCGGGGAAAGGAGATGCAGTCGTCAATATTTATGGCATTATGGAAGCGGAGAGTGGAGAGGGATGAGAGTGGAAGTGGTGGTGAGAGTGATGATGAGAGTAATCCTCTGCCCATGTAACAGAGATAAAGACACACAGAGGTTTTAGCTACACACAGGAGATTGACCTCATTACTGGCAACAAGCTCGCGCAACAACACACACACACACACACCGAATATACACGAGCGGCCGAATAAAAATATGCTCGACGAGTATTCTCACCGTCTCCAACTTCCTCTGAAGGAGTGTGAGTGTGTGAGTGTGTGTGTGTGTGTGTGTGTGTGTGTGTGTGTGTGTGTGTGTGTGTGTGTGTGTGTGTGTCTAATGAACCAAGAACACCCCAACCTTGATCAGCGGCAGAGAAAGGGAGTGGCGCCCCTCCTCTCTCACATTCATCAAGTGTGTGTGTGTGTGTGTTTGATCTCTGAGCCACATCACACATGTGCCCTCCAATCAACCGCTGCTGCCTCTAGGGCCCCCATCGGCCTGCCTACACACACACACACACACACACACACACAAACTCTTAAGAGAAGGGAACGTCCCACACAGAACCCATTAGGGCTTTTGATTAAATTTGAGTATAGCTCATATATAAAGGCCATGGCCAGTGCAGCTTAATTCAAGTGTGTGTGTGTGTGTGTGTGTTTGTGTGTGTGTACGTGTGCGCACCGAAAGAGAAAGAAAGCAAAAATGAGCGACAGTAAAGCCTTCTAACCTTTGTAATATGCGTCCTAACCGCTGCCAAGGGAGGTTCAAAACCTAAAAGGGCTCCCTAACACTTCATAACTCTGACTTAAATGAAACAACTACAACTGTATAGCCATTAGGATGAAACACACACACGCACACACACACACACACACGCACACACACACAGTGTCTTTAGCAGTTGGCAAGGCGACCGAGGTCATTAGGTTTATTTCCATTGGCAGAGAAGTGATTTTGGCAGCCCCGATCTGCCCGGCGACACTCAGGTTTGTCAGAATAAACAAACATGATTGGAGGAGAGTGTCTCCCAGATTAATGAATCACTTTCCCTGGTGTGTGTACATCCCCAGCCACAGGGAGAGCCAGGGAGATGGGTAGGAGAGCGACTTCACTTTCACAGGCATAGTGTGTGTGTGTGTTGGGTCTGTGTATGTGTACTATAGCATTACAAAAATAATGAAAACAAAAAAAAATCTGTGAGTGGTAGAGAAAAATTTAAAAGCTTAAAAGGAATACAACATGTTTTTTGTCAGATTGTCTCATTGGTCATTTTATCCGTTAAGTGATGAGAATATAGACACCAAAATCTTAAAACTTTAGCATACACTATGTTGAGTAATAGTAGGCTCCATGCTAACACTTTAGCATACACTATGTTGAGTGATAGCAGGCTTCATGCTAACACTTTAGTATACACTATGTTAAGTGATAGGCTCCATGCTAACACTTTAGCATACACTATGTTGAGTGATAGTAGGCTCCATGCTAACAGTTTAGTATACACTATGTTAAGTGATAGGCTCCATGCTAACACTTTAACATACACTATGTTGAGTGATAGTTGCTCCATGCTAACATTTTAGCATACACTATGTTAAGTGATAGGCTCCATGCTAACACTTTGGTGTACACTATGTTAAGTGATAGGCTCCATGCTAACACTTTAGCATACACTATGTTAAGTGATAGTAGGCTCCATGCTAACATTTTTGCATTTTTTTGTATTAACACTCCAATGTCAAATATTCTCAGAGAGTAGCTAATTTTCTCATTCCTTTGGCTCTTTTTGATTAATGCACCTTGGATGAGCTGCAAGGTTGCAACAGATGTTTTGCCCTTTGTACTGTCGCATGACACACACAATTGATCTTCATGGCTTCTCCCTACACCAATCCTAAACCCAAACCTTTTTTTTCTTTCCCAAAATCTCTTCCTTCCTTTCAACATCTACTTCATCAGTCTTCCGAACTCTCTCGCCGTCGTCCTCTGTATCTCACTCCCCTTAAGCTGCGTAGACTTTAGGGGCTATAGCCGAATTGAGAAGGAACCGAGTCAATGTAAATACACGCTCGACTTCAACCTCTTGACTTCTGCCCGCAAACACCAAATGACTAATCCAGAGCGCACCGCTTCATTTTTGTCAGGGGGGTGGGGTGAGGGGGGGGAGGGAGCAGATATCCACTAATAAAAAGGCTCATGTTGTAGCTTTTATGAGATGAGCCCTTCCTATGAACTTTCTCTGCTGGACCATGCAACAGAGAGAGAGAGAGAGAGAGAAAAAAAACATGAACGCAGGGAGAGAAATGACCTGCTTCCTCTCCATTTCATGTGGTTCAAAAATGTCCAGCAAATATAAATGAGCTAATTGTGGCTTTTTGATGTCGAAACCTTTTTTTCTGGGTTTGTGTGTGTGTGTGTGTGTGTGTGTGTGTGTGTGTGTGTGTGCATGCGTGTGTTATTCTTCAGAGCCCATAAAGCATTTCTTGTAGTCGTTAGTGGGGGTTAGAGAAAGGCGAGCAAATCCAAGCGGGGTGGAAAGGCAGGGTATTAATTATGCTAAATGGAGAAAGATGGTGCCGAGTTCCTATTTGCAAACAGTAAACATGCACATGTATACCACACATCCAAACGCTCACGCACCAAAAACAACACATTTCATATACATTTTCCGATTCCGGATTTTCCGAGATAGCTGTTGTGAGCCGGCCCCGTGTGTCGAAGCCATAATATCACATTGCATCCGCACCATCCACCGACTCTGGATCAATGGCGTCGGGATGTCAGACAAATGTCCTATTGGAGATCGGACTAGCGTTCCCAGCTTAGCACCCCCCCCACAGCAGATGTCCAATCATCCTAATATAACAGCAGGAACAGAACAACATAGCGGCTGAAGGCCTGAGATTAAAACTATCCGCATCCCGGAAGGATAAAGCAGGCGTAGAGGCGAGGCGGTGAAATGCGGGTCATTTCTCTGAGGTGAGAGAGTAGATTTAGTGGAAGACCTGCAGTCAGCTAGAGGCAGGTACTGGGAGACGTGTAAGTGTAACATGCAATAATAACAAAACCAAGCTCATGTCAAATAATAACCCTAGTGGAAAACTGGGGCAGGGGCTTCAACTGTGAAAAAAAGACGTTGTCACCTCAATTCTTCATTTTGCTGCTTTCTTTCAATTCCTTTTTATATTCTGACTATTTATCTATTCATAGGGGGTATGCTGATGTGTTTCGGCCTCATTTTGGTGAATGCTCTGAAAAGAAAAAATTCAAATTAAAAAAAAAAAGGAAGAAAGAAACCAGCAAAATCAAGAACTGAGATGACTGAGGGTCGTGCTCAGTATGCGTTCTTGTGTCCTCCAAGAAGGCATATTGATGGCAAAAGTATGATTTAGGGCTGCAACTAACGATTATATTCATTGTCGATTAATCTGTCGATTATTTTCTCGATTAATCGATTAGTTGTTTGGTCTATAAAATGTCAGAAAATGGTGAAAAATGTGGATCAGTGTTTCCCAAAGCCCAAGATGACGTCCTCAAATGTCTTGTTTTGTCCACAACCCAAAGATATTCAGTTTACTGTCATAGAGGAGGAAAGAAACCAGAAAATATTCACATTTAAGAAGCTGGAATCAGAGAATTTTGACTTATTTTTCTTACTTACTCAAATCACTCAAACCGATTAATCGATTATCAAATAGTTGGTGATTCATTTAATAGTTGACAACTAATCGATTAATTGATTAATCATTGCAGCTCTAGTATGATTCCAACAGAACAACAAAAGAATGCAAGGATAGAGGACGGATAAAGACCGAGGATGCATCTGATGGTCGACGAGGACAAGCAGGAAGCCTCGATATTCAGTGCGAGAATCCAAACAGTCTCACACAGAGCTGGGAGAAACATCTGGGACGAATGAAAACCTGTGTAATTGACTGCGCGCAAGCACACAGGCCACTCACACTGCAAAGACGCTTCTCTGTGTTCACGTTCTTGAGAAGTTTCTTCTCTTGGGAAGGTCATTCTCTTGGATTTGATAGTCAGAGTTGCCGCCCCTGCCCCGGCTTCACCTAGGGTAATTGATTGATTTGCAGCAGAACACCCAGTCAAAGTTTGGAGATTTGATATTTTTTTGATTTGATATTTCTCAAGCCCATGTTAGCTTGCTACACTTCCACTTCTCTTGGTACTTGCCTATAGCAGCAAGGCTAGCGAACTAATACATGTAAGCTGAGGTAAGACATTTGTTTCAGTGAAAGACCAGAAGTGCTGCAAAGCCGATGCCAGCTGTAGGCAAGAATCGAAAGAAGCCGAAGTGCAACAAGCCGAAATCAGCTTGCTTCTATTAGCAACCTTTCGTGTTAGCTGTGGGGCCGACTCTCCGACTGGCAGTCGTGTCCCATGCGCTGCAAAATCACTAGTTACTAAAAAGAGAGAAACATTATCTTTTCCTCCTCCTCCTCCTCCTCTTGTTCGGTCTCTGACCTTCTGCGAGGCAGGAGCATCCCACCGTCTGGCACAGTTTGCCAAAGAAGCAGGATTTATGAAGGGGAAATTGCAACTGGCAAATGGGCAGGGTGGAAAAATAGGGCCCCCAGGGGCAGAAGAGAAGGGGTGGAAAGAGAAGGACAGACGCAAATATTTGAAAGGGACACGGGAGGACTAATAGCTGGATTTGACCTTGTCGTGAACCCCATTGTCTTTGTACGGCAACAGCGTCTGAGATGAGAAAGCCTCTTACCCCCCAACAAATAGGTAATGAGTGGTAATGAGAGACAATGAGCGCGAGGGGGAGAGAAACGGGAGAGAGGGAGACGCAGATAATGTAAGCCAGACGCAGAGGGGGAAATTACAGGGAGAGAGAGAGAGAGAGAGAGAGAGCGGTAGAGAGAGCAATAGCAGCTGCAGTGGAACTGAAAGCGAAGCTGAGGAGGTGCTGGGCTGCGGAGGGAGCATCCAGGGAGTTGGGTGAGGAGAAACACTGTCCGTTTGTGGCCACTGATAATACTTTCCATTCTAGCTTGCTCTGTGTGGGGGTCTGCAGAGAGGGTGTGTGTGTGTGTGTGTATGTGTCTGTGTGCGTGTGCGTGTGTGTGTGTGTGTGTGTTCGCAGGCCCTGTGCAGGCTGCTGATTCCCCTGATTGCAGGCTGGCGCCCTGCTGGCGAGCCCCCGCGCACTGAAATTAAATCCACTCTGCTCCGTTATAAATTATAATGCTTTACAAACAACACCCCCACCGGGGAACCCAGGAGGGGAGGGGGGCGGGGGGAGAGAGAGAGAGAGAGAGAGAGAGAGAGAGGGAGAGAGAGAGAGAGGATGGCGGGAGGGAGGGGTGGTAGACAGGGAAAGGAGGTTAAGGAGGGTTAGAGGTGTAAGGCGAACGAAAAAAGAGAAAATGGAGGGAGGAGGACAGTGGAAGACAGCTACTGACGGGCAAGGTATTGACTTTTTAGAAGCTTTATAATGTTACCTGGAACTGCATTGAAGACCAGTTTAAAAACCAAAATAAAGAAACAAAGCAGGCAAAAGCAGTTTATCTACGACTTTAAACTATGGGACATGAAGTCCAACTGTGTTTAGCAAAGCAGATAGGATGCAGAATGTACTGCTAACCCTGTTCTGGATTAATCTAACAGTGGACATGCAGAACAAAGAAACACAGTGAAGAGATAAAGACCTCTAACCACTGAAATGAAGACATTTGAATCATTTATTGAACCTTAAATTGAGATTATTTATTTTAATCTTCACACGTTTTCGAGGATGTAGCGATACCCGGAGAGGCGAGGGAAGAAAATCGACCGTGGAAAACTGGACGACAAATGGATACTGCAGGGATGTGTGTGGAGGAGATAATAAAAAAAAAAAAAAAAAAAAAAGTGAAGGAAAGGGAGCATGCGAATCAAAGCCTGAGCTAAATGGACTTTGCGGTGCCAGGAGATATAATGGCAGCGGTGTGGTGCCGTTATCCGGCGAGACTGGCACCACATGACCGAGTTGGCGCTCCGGTAGCCAAGAGTGAGCTAATATGTCTGCCCTACATTCTCCACGGAGCACACTCGCCCGCTAGCATAGCGCCGCGCGACTCCCGAGTCCAACGGGGAAGGGATGGAAAAACAATGATAGCGGATGTCACCACTGGCCAGCTGTGAGAGAGAGTGTGTGTGTGTTCTTAATAGGGTTCGACGGATTTTTTATTTATCTTTTTTTCCCCCAAGGCCGATACGGATGCAGACACGTTTGGATTGAAGCTACCGATATTTGCCGATATTTTGGGAAAACCCCTGAAAACCCCTGAAACAGCATTGAGGCCATGGGACACCAAAACTCTCCACTGATACCGACTGTGATGACATGTTCATGCATACTTGTGTGAAATCCAATGATAATGTTTCTGATAAACTGCATCATATCCATCATATCGAAGGTGGACGACACCGACCGGCTGATGTGTTATCTTTAATAAAAGGCCGATATCGGCCCCGTGTATTGGTCTAACTGTGGTCCCGGCCCACATATTGTTTTAGGATCAACAGGCCTGTTCCTCCGTCCCGGCAGGGGGGGCTGGGTCACGCTCGGCTGTTCACATTGTCCCCTGATCCAACCAGAGACCGGGACGGCCCGAATGAAACGCAGCCTCACCTCCGTAACGCCCCGGACACAAAGCCCGGGCCAGTGATAGCGGACACAGCTGTCCGGGGGCCACCGACTAGGAGCTGTCACAGCCTGTGTTTGGGGAAGTAGAAACACGGGCGCTCGCATTCGCCATCGTCACCGCGAATGTTTTGTACCGGAGTTGACGGCCGGAAAGGAGTGGCGTCAACACCGACTTCTGACCGACTGTGGGAAGGTGCGAGAGGCCTTAGATTGTCTGAAGCTACAAAGTTTTGAGGAGACAAATCGTGTATTTTTCACTGTTTTGGTATTGCCTTTCATTATGTTGCATCGTTTTCAAGCGCTAATTAGGTAGCATTCATCAAAATTAAACAGGAACACTCGATAAATTACTTGAGAACGTACCATTTACCACAACAAGGGATCCGTTCTTCAAGCATCGTTTTTCTTTTGGTTTTTCAAATAAAAGTTGTAGAGGACCGGGAAGCTTTGAATGGACATAATTGACATTTTGGGACTTGACAGGTGGACTGCTGTCCATTAAACAAAATCACATCAGTAGAGAAACAAAGGAATCTGACTGGCTGTTGATGGCCAGTGAGCACGATTCTCGGCCGACAAGCTTGTTGACTGTCCACATCCATGTCCGTACACATCAGTTCTATAGGAAATGAATGGACTTCTGGTGACTTCTGGCTAAGGTGGAGCTTTTCAAAAGATTAATAAAAATTTGTCCTTGGCTTTCTACTAAAGTCTTAAAGAAGACAAGATATTTTTTTTGTAAGGAGAGGAATGTGAAGCAGGTGCGTCAGCATGAATTGCTGAGATGGTAGAAAATTGCCAAACCTGCATACATACAGACAGGTGGAATACAAAAAAAAAAAAGAGAGGGGGCAATGGGTTGCAGTCCATTCTACATTGCAAGCTCAGCTCCAGGTCAAATATGGCCTATTTTACCTGAAGAGAAGCAATAGAAAGCAGAGGTGACAGCTAGGCTCAGCACCAGGAACTGACAAACACGCCGCAGCAGGAAAAAAAAAAGAAAAAAAAAGACATCAGCCGTCAGGACAGACAAAACCAAATGCACAGAACACAAGCTGACAGTAATGTATGTGTTTGCAAGTTCAAAGGCGGTGTTGAGAGGCAGCATCGAGCATGTTTCAGAAATAAGACCATACTGAAGAATGTGAGTGTGAAGAGTGTGAAGCTCCATGAAATACAATAGCAGCTGTAGATAGCAGCATTTTGCAAGATGGGGAAGACAAGGTTTCCATTAGGGCTTGACCAACATGGGTTTTTGAAGGATGATGGCCATGCTGATACTTCTGGATTGAAGCTGTTGGTAGCCGATGTTGTGTGCTAATATTCAATGTCTTTAGATTTTTCATTTTTTTTGGCAAAAGGAAATCCAATTCAGTGTTTCCTGCTTTAGTTTTTTACTTGGCAGGGTGGAAAAGCCTCCATTGCACACATGTATGGAATCCAAAATGCTGCATTAGAAGTAGTTCAGGCACAAGGCTTCCCATAGACAACCAGTGTATTATTGATCAAACAAATATGTAATCGAACAAACTGCATTGCATTCATCATACCAGAGGTGGATGACACTGACTGGCCGATATCCGATTTTTTAATATAAGGCAAATATCACATATATCAGCAAACTCATTCATCAATCTAACCCTAATTAACACAGTAAAAAGTTCCTTGAGAATGTATACAAGCACTTTGCAAGATTGGGAAGATTCTATGGAAGCTAACATGTGACTCCTCATCCTGTGGGTCTTATCGGTCAAGATCGTCTCCATCGCCGCGCAATGAAGGCAACAGTCGAGGTCTTCGTGGCGTCGGCCCAGGCCCGGCACACACATCCGAAACGCTCCAGCTGTCCAATCGGTCCGGCTTCTGTTCCCCCCACCCCCCCCCCCCCCCCCGCCTCCCAGCCAATTACAGCGCGATGGGGGCTTGAGCAAACAAAGCATTACGGGGTCGGTTAAGCCTTCCCTCTTCGTCTCTGGGAGTTTTCGCCGTGGCTTTTTCCCGAGGCGGCACACACACACACACACAACATCTGCAAACACCTGATAGGCCTAAGCGGCGGCCCCCTCGTTTGCCCGGGTTAAATTGTTACCACCTTTCTCTAATCCCGGCTCGGACAATTAACCGTACGGGCCGAGCGCTTCAAAGCCCGTCGGCGGCCCGAGAGGGGTTAACCCCCCCCCCGACGCTCCCCGAGATTTTGTTTTTGATTTCACCCCCCCCGCCCGCCCGCCCCGAGATCCCCGGATGCTTTCATCTTCGGGCCCCTTCCTCCTCCCTTTCCTCTCCGGGGTCCCAGAGGGGCCGAGCGGAGGGCGAGGAGGAGTTGCGGCCCGATTTAGGCAAATTCGGTGTGATATTTGAGGACAAATTTGTCGGTCCCGCCCCCCCCCCCCCCCCCCCCCCGCCGTGAGGTTACGAACACAAAACGCGTGAAATGTTATCAGGTGAGAAAATAAGCCGGCTATTCGTGTGACAGGGTAAACATTCAACGGCGTGGTATGGAAAAAAAAAAAAAAAAAGTTCTACAAGTGGATGCCATGCGTGTTTCACGATTATGAACTGCTTGTGGGCTGTTTTTGTAAATCACCATCAATCGCTTTCAATCCCGCGCGTGTTTGTGCTCCAATTTGTCTCACCTGAAGCATGCCTCTTTCAAGCAAAACAATATGGAGAGGCATAGATCTGAGAGGAGCCTCTCTATGGTGGGGGCACACCATTGAAAATTGATGTTAGTGGGAATGTAGTGGAGGGTAAACCCACCTAAACTCATTTCGCAAACCTTTTTTTTTTAGGGGGGAGGACACAGTTCCCTAACTTTTTTAGGCTGACATAAATCTTTATGAGCTAAATTCATAGTATGCATCATAGCCAGTAGTGTCAAATGGATATAAGTATGAAAGTAGGCTTTCTTATTCTTCTTTCTTATTCATATTGGTGGCTGTTTACCCACCACTTTATTAGCCTGTGACTTGTCAAGCAAAGTGTTCCATGAGGGAATAAGCGACTAAGAAAAAAGAGAAAGGAGGTGGGACAGAGGTCTGAAAAGAAAAAAAAAAAATCCTCTGGGTTGCCGAGGGCATCTCTCTCAATTAGTCTCCCAGCCAGTCTTCCTGACACTTCAAACGTCCCGCGCTGTACGGGCCCCGACTCTGGGCGGAGGGCCTCGCCACCTTTTCCCACCTCTGTGCTAGTGGGTGTGTGTGTGTGTGTGTTGGCTGTACTGGGCACTACCAGCCTGTTCCAGCCCAATCCCTTCAGCTCTGTCAACTTTAACTGTGTGTGTATGTGTGTGTGTGTGTGTGTGTGTGTTAGGGGTAGTAGTGTGTGAAGAGCTAGTCCTCCATGCATCCTGACCCCCCCCCCCCCCCCCCCCCCCCCACTCCATTCCCCCCCCAACAGTCTCCCCTGCAGCGCCTCAGCAGGAACTGGAGCAAATGCGTTTAGGAATTAAGACTGGGGAATGGCCTGAGGTGTGTGTGCGTGCATGTGTGTGTGTGTGCGTGTGTGTGTGTGTGTGTGTGTGTGTGTGTGTGTGTGTGTGTGTTCGGGGAGGCTGTGCTGCTCTTTTGCGGCGCGCCAGCCCCTGCCGGCTGCCCCAGGATGTGGCCTGTCACTTCACATAGCCGCTGATGAGCCACACAAGTGTCAGGAAAGGTGAAGACGGAGATCACACCATCACACACACACACACACACACACACACACTAGGGAAGACAGGTGAGGGAAAAGCAGGACCATCGTGCAGCTGCCCATCGTGAGTGTATGTGTGTGTGTGTGTGTGAGAGAGAGAGAGAGAGAGAGAGAGAGAGAGAGAGAGAGATTGAACGACTGAACTAAAAACCAAATGAAAACAAAGCCATCATGTGGATTGGTCTTAGTCATAAACTGGACTGACTGAACCTCATTGACGAGTAGGCTTGGGCCGCTATTCAATATTATCGAATATTGCAATATTTTGTGAATATCGCGATATTTTCTGCGATATTGAATATCCCGGGAAAGCCCATTTTTCTGGAAATAGCAGGAATGAGCAAATTATACCAAATGGCCATTGTTTCCTCCAATGACTAGTAAGATGTTATTATTTAAAAAAGTGATAATAATTATATTAAATAATTGTTTAATAATAATTATTATTATAGCCTACAAATAGCCTACAAACCCCCCCCCCCGTAATATTGTATATCGCAATATTTTGGCAATATAAAAATGTGGATGTCACCAAAGCCCATTGAGAAGCCACTCTATTAGTCGAATGTGTGATTGTCAAGTGCTAGGGGTTGCTTCTCTCCTACGGTGTTACACACACACACACACACACACACACACACACACACACGAAAGCCAAACAGTGGTTGCTGCAGGACCAGGCCTGGTGCTGATGTCTAGCATATGGCTGCTATCAGACAGCGAGACATACACTAAAGCTTTCATATCGACTAAAGCCACTGTTATCTACCCATCCCAAACGTAAAAAGAGGGATGGAGGGGCAGACTCGGTCTTCATCGTGACTCAACCCAATAAATCCATGTATCAAAGATCATCGATGATGCAATGCTAGTAGGGCTCGTATTGCACAGATATATGACTCAGCATGGGCTGGAGAAAAAAAAAAAAACATCCTCTCAACTTTCTTCAGACTTGGATGTCATCTTCAATCTAGGTCTGGCTCGAGTCCCGCGAAACAGTTCTTTTTGTGTTTCCTGCTACTGGTTATCGTTTGACATCGCAAATACTGTGAATGGAGGAGAAAGGAAAACAAAACAAAGCAAAAAAAAAAAGAAGGGGAGGCACAAGTGTTTCTGATCAATCCTGGGACTATTTGCTGATATCAGAATGAAAACCGCCTGGATTAACCGCATAGTAAGAAGTCCACCTGCATCCCATTTACACAGTCAACCTCAATGCTTGTACATCTATCAATATTAGAGGGTTTATATGACCAAACATCCTCCACAGTGCCCGTTTAAACCAACACAGACTCACAGCCATGGTAAAATACATGGGGCTAATTTTTCTTTTCCAGTTGTTTTTTCTACCTCTGTGTTCATAGACAGAAAAAATAACAATCAATACCCCCCCCCCCATCCCCACCCCCCATTTCTCCCTCTCTATTCTCCTCTCTTCTCTTACTGAACAATGAAGCATAGCTGATGTTAAGTGCCATGCTATTAGCGGTAGCAGCAGTAGAGTGCCTGTGGCTCTGCACAGCACCCAAAGGCTCCATATGCTGCCAAGCAACACTGTGGAGCACTTACACACACATGCACACACGCACACACACATGCACACACACACACAAAGGATAAATGCACAAATGCATGCCTGTACCTACTGCGCACATATTGGTACACACACACACACACACAGTATCTTTGGATTTTCTTAGTCTTATGGTTCAGTGTCATCTTCAAAACTTTTGGAAAAAAACAAAACAAAACAAACAAAAAACAGCATAACGCAGTTTACATGTTCAAAAAAATACCTTACTCATAATCTGAGCTGTCACAAATTCAGATTCTTCAAAAATGAATAAATTCCTTATTCAAATGTCTTAGGAACAGGAAACAGGCTTTTCACCACTGAACCGTTTGAAAGTCGTGAAGTTGCAGGTTTTTACACGATGGAGGAGGAGGGAGGGAGGGAGGGAGGGAGGGATGGAGGAGGAGGGGAGTTGATCCAAAATCTGTGATGGTATTATTGGTTGGATTTTTTTGCGTACGCCTACTGACACATCAAAAACGAACCACTAAAAATACACCATTTTCCACGAGAAAATAAAAGTTTTGTACATTTTTTTTTGGCATTTCCCGTTAAATAGATGCATGTTATGATATAGAGGATTATGACTTCACCGCTACATCACTGGTTACAAGGTAATGCGTTGACCCGTTTAGAATAATGATCCGACGCAGACCTCGACTCATAGTCTAATGCCACTGATTGACTGACTAAGCTCATGCAGTCGGCCTCTTATCATATGACATTACGCGGATGCTCTCTAGCCGCGCGCTCGCCGTACGAACGCCATCTATAATAATCTGTGTGACTTCATCGAATTACCGACCTCCGTCCGTGACGCGGGACGCAGCCGGGGAGAGAGAGCGGCCCCGCGAAATCCCAACGTAATTACACACTACGCCTCTCTCCCCGGGCCCGCATACCGCTCCGTCCCGATTCCCCCCCCCGCTGTTTGGAAATCAGGGCTATGCTGGTGACAAGTTACAGTACACATGCCCCAGTTAACCTTTGATGTGAACATGTTCTTTTTCGGAGGGGAATGATACGGAGGGCCAAAACCGCGAGGGGCTACAGACGATCCCTGCAAACTGTACGGCTTCAAAGTCTCGTCTCTAATTTGAACCTTTTGTGCCACTTAAAAAGCCCATGGACTAATTTGACTCTGGCGTGTAACGGCCGTTTTGGAGGAATGTTTGTCTGTTGTGTGTGTGTGTGTGTGTGTGTGTGTGTGTGTGTGTGTGACCACAGCCCTACCTGCTTTGATCATAGCACTGGAAGATTAAGACAACACACGCATGCACCCACACACACACACACACACAAACTGTAGAGTAATCAGAAGTACATGCAACAGCAAACATCCACGTCACTGAATAGAGCATGTACATACACAACCAGACATTAGACTGATATATCAGGCCGATATTGGGCTTTTTTTTCCACAATGGTGTCGTCGATTCGTAATCTGACATATTCATGGCTGAGACAGGATGTCGGGGTGGGATAGAACTTGGGGGGCAGAGACTGTGTTCTTCAAAATGAATAAATTCCAGCCGCCGGGACGCGACCGGCGGTGTGTTATGAAAAGGAAACAGGGTTTTCACCGCTGGGCCGTGTTGCCACTCTGAAGTTGCGGGGTTTTGTATGATGGGAGGGGCGGAGGGACTGTTCAAAAATCTGTGATGGTACGCCATGAAATAACCACTAAACATACACTGGTTTCCAAGAAGTAATGGGATTTTGATATGAAAATACACAAAAAAAAGAGTGTAATTAGCACACAAGGTGAAAAATATATATATTTTTTTACATGTCACTGAGACTTTAAACATTGGATATCAGCCGGAGTGTCATCCACCTCTGATATGATGGATGTGATGCAGTTTGACTGATAAAACATTGATAACAGAATTGATCAATATTACACTGGTTGTCTATGGGAGGACCTTAACCTGAACTGATTCTAGTGTGTCATTTTGATCAGAGTCTACACAAGTATGCATGAATGTTTCATTAGTATTACTACTAGTAGTCGTAGTAGTAGTGGTGTGTGGTGGGTTTCAGTGGAGAGCTTTACTGCCTCATGGTCTAAATGTGATTTCAGGGGCTTTAAATTCAGGTGGAAACACTGAATACTTGTCGATTTCAGGACCTGTTTTGGCTATCGGTGGCTTCGATCCAAAAATACTGGTATCGGCCTTTACGAACCCATATCGGTCGAACCCTAATAAAAACACACACACACACACACACACACAGAGAGACTCCGTTGCTTGGACTCTTAATATATCAAAGGCCATGCGGGGAATTCCCTCCTTGCCTCTCTCCGTCTCCCGCGGTGACAGACGGGCGTTTTCCGTGACTCCGGCCAACCACGGCTGTGATGGCCATGACATCACAGCAAAGGGGGGGGCTAGTGGTGGTGGTGGTGGTGGTGGGGGGGTAGCTACCTCTGGGGACCAATGATTAATTAACATGGCTTCAGCAGGCAGCGCCGCACAGGATGTGATCTAATTGACAGTGGGTAATTATGTAATGGCCTCGCCTTGTAAAAGGAGATGAGCTGGAAGTACTGTAACCAAGAGTGGAAATGCAGAGGCACCGGCGTACATATGCGCGCTGGAACACACACACACACACACACACACACACACACACACACACACACACACACACACACGCTAATTGAGACTGGTTTATTTTCCTGTCGTTGCCCTCTTGCCCTCCTGATGTGTAGGGGGTGGTGCTGGTGGGGTAGTCATCCCTCGCTCCGCGTCGGGGCGGTAATGGGACGGTCTGCGTTTTTTTTTTTGTTTACCCCGAGTTGAAATGTCATGAAGCAGCCGGGGCCCTTTGATCCGGGGCCTTAATGTCACCACAATATGTGTGTCATTATCTGGGAGCCGGGCACCACTTCACATCCCCGCTTATTGGAAAAAGAAAACATGACTAAGATGCCAGTCACTAAATATTTTTTCTGCGGGGCGGGGCGGGCGCTGCATTCCAGCGGAGGACGGCGATTGGGCGAGGGAGGGGGGAGGGGGGGGGGAGAGAGAAACAAATCGTCTTGTTACTGCAGTTGCATTTTTGTGTACTATACTATCATCTTTTAAATATCGGCATAGGATTTATCTTTATCTGTTTTAACTTTTAGATTTTATTCCATATGTTATGCTATTTCTTCTGTTTTTATATGGAGCATTATTAGAGTTTTTTTGTGAAGTCAGTAATTTTACTTTTACATAAGTAAGTTTTGACTGAAGTTTACTTTTGAATTGCATCCAATACAGAATGCATACTTCATAGGCTCTTAATTTGCATTGCATCAAAAATGTGTGTAATCATATATTGGACAATTTTGGTGCCATTAGCAAAAAAAATAATGGCTTGTTGTTATTGTTTTATTAAAACAACAACAATAAGTAATTGTACTTTGACTACTAAGTATTTGTACTTGAGCAGGATAATTTGCTGCAGCTTCTACCCCTGTGATCTCAGAGTATAGCTGATCTAGACTCAGTGACTAAGTTTTGTTGGCTTTCTGCTCCATAATGAACTGATAGGCACTCGGCATGATAGAAACCAGGCCCGTGCGGCGGAGGAGACTGTCAATTCGAGGAAGGTAGGGGAAGGTAAAGTAGTAGTTGCTATTAAATGCCGATCTGGGATCAGATTAGGCCCCCTTTGATCTTAATCTTAACGGCGGGGGAAATGAGGAAAAGCTGATCCAGTGTCAGCGGTTATGGGAAGCCTTTGATGTCCCGAAAAAAACGGGATGTAGGCCTAAGAGCGGGGAGTGAACGCAACTATTACCGTTTCCCATGATGTAATGCTCTCTCTCTCTCTCTCTCTCTCTCGCAAGCACCTCGCAACGTATCGCAAAACGCCTTCACCATCCACACGAGTCTCTTTGGGAAAGCGAGAAACGGCTCACCTTGCACCGATTGCTAGAATCTGTCCACATATTAAGGCTGCCTTAGTGTGTTAAGGTCAGGAATTAGTGTCTGTGTATGGAGCGCAGGCCTGCGAGGAGGAGAGAGGGCATAAAAGTGGCTGTGCAGAGGGCTAAAATAACAGTCTGACTACACTAGTCTCAGCTCCATCTGCTCCTGATTACTCACTATCCTAGAAGCGAGGGCGGAGGGGGGTGGGGGGAGGGAGAGGGAGAGAGAGGGAGAGAGAGAGAGAGAACAACAGGAACTCATGTCACCACTGGGTTAGATGAGTGAGGGAATCTGGGAATAGAGCTGTTTCATTCCAGCAGAGAGACCCCTGCAAGCTGTGTGTTTCCATGTATGTCTGTATCTGCGAGTGTGTGTGTGTGTGTGTGTATGTCTGCGTACATGTACATGCATATGTATTCCAGAATTTCTCCAGCGCTGCTATCACTAATTTAACGCTACAGTGAACGAGGCAGACTTCAAACAGTCCTTGCATGGACCACAGAGTTTCAATTTGGCCAAGTGAGCAGACACAACAAGAGGCCGGGCCAATGCTTCTCTGCGCTGTGTGTGTGTGTGTGTGTGTGTGTGTGTGTGTGTGTGTGCGTGTGTGTGTGCGCCTAGGCAGGGCGAATAACGTCAGAACTGATATGTATATTAGTGCGAATATGATTAGTATGCTAATGACGGAGCCAGTGATCCAGCAGCTTTCCACCAGGCTAGCAAGCTAGCGCGCGCGGCGGTGACTCACTAATTAGCATTCATTCACTCATTAGCATTAGCGACACTAGCCATCGCAGTCCACTTACTATACGTGAGTGGGCGCGGATTACGCCACGCTTGGCTAACGCTAACCGGTCGAGGCGAAGTGCAGTGAGCCGCCGCCTCGTGTCAAAGTGACCGAGCGGATGAAGCCGCGATGCTAAGGTACCTGTGGTTTGCTGGCCAAAAAAAAAAACAACAACAATGCACTGAGTCAGGATTAGCATTGGCCACCTAGCTTATGTTACATTCACATCACAGGGGAATAAATGTCTGAAGCACTTGACGGTGAAAAGCAACAGCTAGGAAGGGTTTACCGCCTGAAAGCTGAGGTGAACGGTATTTTCTAGAAGTATTTACCATGTGAAAGCTGAGTGAACGGTATTTTCTAGAAGTATTTACCATGTGAAAGCTGAGGTGAACAGTATTTTCTAGTAGTATTCACCATGTGAAAGCTAGTAGTATTTACCATGTGAAAGCTGAGGTGAACAGTATTTTCTAGTAGTATTTACCATCTGAAGGATGAGGAAAAACAATATTTTCTAGTAGTATTTACCATGTGAAAGCTGAGGTGAACAATATTTTCTAGAAGTATTCACCATGTGAATGCTAGTAGTATTTACCATGTGAAAGCTAGTAGTATTTACCATGTGAAAGCTGAGGTGAACAGTATTTTCTAGTAGTACTTACCATGTGAAAGCTAGTAGTATTTACCATGTGCAAGCTGAGTGAACAGTATTTTCTAGTAGTATTTACCATGTGAAAGCTGAGGTGAACGGTATTTTCTAGTAGTATTTACCATGTGAAAGCTGAGGTGAACTGTATTTTCTAGTAGTATTTACCACCTGAAAGCTGAGGTGAACAGTATTTTCTAGTAGTATTTACCATGTGAAAGCTGAGGTGAACAGTATTTTCTAGTAGTATTTACCATGTGAAAGCTGAGGTGAACAGTATTTTCTAGTAGTATTTACCACCTGAAAGCTGAGGTGAACGGTATTTTCTGGTAGTATTTACCATGTGAAAGCTGAGGTGAACAGTATTTTCTAGTAGTATTTACCACCTGAAAACTGAGGTGAACTGTATTTCTAGTAGTAAGCTCCTATCTAAAGTATATCTAAAGACAAACATGCTAAAGCTAACTGCTTACTCAAAGCAGGGCACTGAATCATGGTTTAGCATTAGCCATTGGGGGGGGAATCATCAACCCACAACTAGCTTGTGTTATAACCACTAGGGTTCAACTGGCTGTTGAACATCGATACACATATATATATATATATTTTGATTGAAACTGCTGATAAACAATGTTTTGTGCTGATATTTGTTATCTATAATTTTTAGCCAGAATTTAACGATTGGCAGCAACTATTACTCAGGGAATCAACTCATGTTAAGGGCTTAATTCTGCAATAAATATGTAATCAATCAAACATCATATCCATTATATTGAAGGTGGACGACACTGACTGAACCAGATTTGATTTTTCATAAAAGCCCAATGTTGGCCCCATGTATATGTACAGTATAGATCAGTCTGACCCTAGTGGCCATTAGCTGTAATTCCAGGCTAACATCCATCTACACAGAAGTCCAATGTGTTTCTAGGAACAGAGCAGAGAGAAACGGAAAGAAATGGAGAAAGTGAAGAGATGGCAGTGAAGAGAATCAGATTGGAGAGAGAGGCAGAGACGAATGTCATGTCAATGTACCCAGGGCTCTCACCAGTCACTGAGTAACACATACACACTAACACACACACACACACACACACAGTGAGTCACAGTGACAGAGGCGTGAGAGTAACACAACACTCCGACAGCATCAGGGTTAGTCATCTGTCAAGTGTATACACACACACACACACATATACACACAGATGAGTTGAGTGGACCTCAATGATGACCCTTGTCTTTTTCCAGCCAGCCCTCTCGCATCAGCTCTTACTCTCTCTCTCGCTCTCTGTCTCACACACACACACACACACACACACACACACACACACTCAGTGGCTCTTGTCAAGTCTATCGACTGAAGTCTGGGGTAATAAAAAAAAAATCAGGCTATATACAGTACTTGTCTAAAAGAAGTCCATACATGAAGAGCAACTAAAGGATTGGAAATACACCCACAAGCAGTGTGTGTGTGTGTGTGTGTGTGTGTGTGTGTGTGTGTGTGTGGTGACATTTCCCTAATGCAGCAGTAAATGTGCCCCTCATTAACGGCTCTCTGACAGTGATGTGGGCTGACGAGAGCCCAGACGCCTGGCTCCTGGACTGGTGGCCTGATGGGGCGTACGAACACACACACACACACACACACACACACACACACACACACACACACACACACACACACACACACACAGTTGGATGGACGTGTCCTCGGCTCTTGTCCAGAGCAGTGGAGCTCCTAGGCCTCAGTGTGTGTGTCTTTGTGTGTGTGTGTGTGTGTGTGTGTGTGTGGGGGGGGGGGGGGTGGGTTGTTGTTGTTGGGGATGGCTCGGCGCCTCATTCCACTGTCCACTCCCACGCTAACAATAACTGACACCAACAGGACACAGCCGGCTCTCTATCATAATCACCTTTATTCACAAAGTAGCGAGCACAAGACAGTTGTCACAGTCTATCTGCTGGAGTCCCGGTCGGGAAAGTGATCGCTCCAACAGTCGCCACTGTCTAATACTAGGGTTAGAGCAACTTATGGGGCTGATATTGGCTTTTGATTGTGATGGATAAGATGCAGTTCTGAATGAATGAATGAATACACTGCTTGTCTATGGGAAACCCTGGATGCATTCTAATGAGACATTTGGATTTTTAGTATTATTACTATTCTGTGTTTCAATGGAGAGTTTTAGTGTCCCGTGGTTGAAATGATGTTTCAGTGTTTTCCACTCTGATATTAGGATTCTGGGGAAAACACTGAATACTTGTCATTGTTTAAAATGTATGGCCATGTTTTAAGGATACTGAATGTTGGCATGAATGTATTTTTTTTCCCTTTGTAAAAATAAATCATACAAAATCAACACATACTTTCAGAAGTGTAGAGTAACCCGAACTGGGCTTTTGAAGGCCAATACCAACACATTTGGATCAAAGCTACAAATAGGCAATATTTTGTGCACATATTCAAAATCTTAAAATGTAATTTGTCATATTTGATGACAATGAATTATGGCTTTCATTAGAAATGAGACAAAATCAAAGTATTAGCTTCATTACATGTGGGTTGGGTTCCAATACCCATTGAAATGTGTGTGTGTGTGTGTGTGCGTGTGTGTTAGATTTGACACTGTATTTGGGTCATATGAGGGTCTGGAAGCATGGAGGCACATCTGTTGCGAAACCGGCTTTTTGGACTAACACCATTAACACAATGGTGTCTGCTGGACAAAAAAAAAAAAATGTATCTACAGTGTGTGTGTGTGTCTTTATGAAGCTATTAGCCATGCTCCATATGTCTTCTAGTGAGTGACCGTGAATGGGTGTGTGTGTGTGTGTGTGTGCGATGTGTCAGACTCAATGTCTGTTGAGGGGTGTCGGGTGGGGTGACCAACTGAACCCGCCGACTGGCTTTTCATGCCTCTAATGTATGACTGACACACACTCGCACACACACACACACACACACACACACACAGAGTAATGGGGGATATGATTGTGGATCGACACAGAACAGGGACAGCCAAGAGGTCACAGAGTGAGCAGTCTATTCACACTGAGAGGACAGAAAGTGTGTGTGTGTGTGTGTGTGTGTGTGTGTGTGTGTTCCAGGCGGCGAGGTCAGATGCACAATGGGGTTTGGTCATAAAGAGGTCAGCTACAGTGCAGAGGTTGCCTTCTGCCTGCTGCACTGAAGAGCAGACAAAAGCCACATGTCACCATAGAAGCAGTATGATACAAACTAGGCTTCCACTGATATGGGTTTTTAAAGACCGATACTGACCCCGATATTTTCAGACCAAAGCCACAAATAGAGTCAGATGGAGTCCACTGATCAGTGATGGAGGTTCCTCACTGACCACAGCTTCATAAAAAAACCTGTTAAACCTGCATTTTATTCAATCATTTCATTGCTTGGGAAATTCTTCATTTAAAGGCAGTAATGTCTCCCAGAGTTTCCCCCTACTATTGAATGTGTGGGCTGGGTCACCCTGCCTTAAAGAGCTGCTAACACTAAAAGAATGTCATTAGTCTGGGTTTCAGTGGAGAGTTTTAGTCTCCCATGATGGCTTTTCCACCCTGACAAGAATACAATTCCAATGGAGACACTGCATACCTATGATTTTTTGGCATGAAAACAGAAAAATTTAAGATACTGAATATTGTCCCAAAATATTGGCTATCAGCAGCATCAGTATAAACATATTGGTATTGGTATTATTATCCTTCAAAAACCCATAACTGTCGAACCCCTTTCTCATAATAATGAGAAAATCCTACATGTAGCTTCTATAGCAATACCATTCAAATCAATATAGACTCTAAAAAAAAAAGAAAAGTGTCAGTTTCAACACATCTGTGTCTAGTCTGGGACAATAGACTTGTAACTTTTCAGCACAACATATATTAATAACAACACATACTAATACAAGATATGCTGTTATTAGGAATGGGACGATTTATCGAAATTCAATATATCGCAATACAAAAATGTGACAATATGCATCGTGGGGCAGAAAAATAAATCACAATATTAGCTCCATTTTATTCTGCTGTAGTAATCACAAATGAGACCGCTTGACCATCACAATTTAACAAACTCTCCATCCAAATAATATTATTTGCGCTTTGTAATGACATTTTTGAATTGTTGTTTACATTCTAGCGAGCCAATGCCATCGCTAGAAAGATGTGTAGCTCAGAAATAAACATAACTCTGCATAGTCAGACTTTGTTGTCATTTAACTTTTATTACATCGTAGCGCGGATGTACTGAATCGTGAAACCCCATATCTCGCATCGAATCACATCGTGAGATAAGCGTATCGTCCCATCCCTAGCTGTTAAATATTAACATATTTTGCATTGGAAAGTAACACAAATGCGTGACGTCCCACACTAGCCATGGAAGCACAGAGTAACAGCTGTGTTGAAAGGGACACTTCCTTTGTCAGAGTGAAAAAAAGAGCGTTGTTTTGAATAGCCATTCTGTTTAATGTTGCGCCATTTACTCGGAGACACAGTTATTCTCTCTCCAAATACTGACGCTCACCGAGGAAAAACAAGTCAAAGGGAAAGGGAGCAACTGGTGTCAGCAAGCAGCAGGACACTGGATGCACTGGCAGGCATTCCGCCCGGCGTTGGGAGTTGGCTGGAGTGTGTGTTATAAAATGCAGGGGTTAGAGGTGTGACTGTAAAACAGGCTCTGTATGTGTGTGTGTGTGTGTGTGTGTGTGTGTAGCCAGGGGGGTAAGGGTTAATTGGTGTTGCGTGTTAAAAGGTGTTAACAAGGCAGGCGAACACCCAAGGAGCAGTCGGGAGACGCACTCACACACACACACACACACACAGCAGAGGTTAGGGCTAGACCGATATATGAGTTTGCCGATATTGACCTTTAATTGAATATTGGATATCGACCTCTGATATGATGGAGGTTCCTCCCTGACCACCTAGTCAATATGTATTCATTATTATTATTTTGATATCTGATATCTGAACAGAGAACTCATTCCGGTATGTTATGAGGATTTAACATCACAGTGAAAAGTAATTACGGATTATTGGTATTGAATCATTGGTTTGCTGTTATATGGGGCCGATATTGGTCTTTTATTAAAAATTGGATATGAGTCAGTCAGTCTGATATGATGGACAGGAAGCAGTTTGATTGACTGGATGCACTGGAGACCTGTTCACTGTGTTTCAATGCATGCTGGGATACACTCCAGACCCCCCTGACCACGAATAAGAAGAAGAAGGAGAAGAATAATAAGAAGCGGGAAAAGACAATGAATGAATGTATTGAAGGAAATAGCTATGATGTGATTTTTTAGGGGGATGAAAAGATATATCCACAAATTATCAACTATTGGCAGCTTCAATACAAACCAAATATCACTGTTGGCCTTCGAAAACCCATATGGGTTGAATGGCTAACACATACACACCTCCCTTGCGCTATGTGTGTGTGTGTGTGTGTGTTGGCTAAGTGGCGCTGCCTGTCCCTCTGGCCGAGCCTGGAGGGACGGCGGAGAGGAGAGAAAAGAAAAGAAAAGAGCAAAGGAGGAAAACAAGAAAACAATGAGACAGAGAAAAAAAGAAAGAGATGGCTTCAGCTAAAAGGCCTGCGCTGCCCGGAGGGACTCTACACACTCTAATGACCGCCAGCAGCGTGTGTGTGTGTGTGTGTGTGTGTGTGTGTGTGTGTGTGTGTGTGTGTCCATCTCAAGACAAAGGCCTTTGATCAAATGTGTAAGTGTAAAGAAAAGGAACACTACTGGTAGGTCATGCGTGTGTGTGTGTGTGTGTGTGTGTGTGTGTGTGTTCAGTCTATGTCTATGACTAATTCAACTTTGCCTTCAAGTGTTCCATTTACACACAGCGTGCACATGTAGGCCACCACACACACACACACACACACACACACACACACACACACACACACACACACACACACGTCGAAAAGCTTGACACCAGCACTTATGCAGACACCGATGTTTCCCTTTCTCATACACACACAGTGACGCAGACATACACACAGACAGACACATGCTGACACACACACACACACACACACACGCTGACACACACACACACACACAGTGCTGTAGAGGCGGATTAGCAGGCCTTGCTGACTGGGTGTCTATGGAGGCGACACGCCATCACATCGACCTGCCAACACAGTGCACTGCACCGGGAGGTGGCACACACACACACACACACACACACACACACACACACAGCACACACACACACAGCATCACTCAGACACATACGTGCATGTAGAGCTTGCACACAAATCAACAAACAATCACATTTGCACATGCGCTCCTCTAAAACACACACAGACACACAAACACACACACAGAGGGAGACACAAACACACAAACACACACACACACACTCTCCACAGAGTGTGAAAACACTCAGCAGGAAATTCACACACTTGCGTACACACGAACACTTACACGAGCAGACTGGGATGCGCGCCGACAACAAAAATCAAATAAAATCGCCGAAACACATGAGAAAGGTGTGGGCACACAAACACACACACACGCACACACACACACACACACACACACGCACACACACACCTACCTGAGCATGAGTGGAGGCGACAGAGCGTTCACACGGGGTCGAGCTGGTCCTGGATGTGCCAGAGCCAGCAGCTGAGCGCTAGCCTGGATGTGAAGGTGTCAAACTAGCTTGGTTATAGAGCTAATGTGGAGCTGCTAGACTGGCGCACCTGGGGCTCTCTCACACACACACACACACACACACACACACACACACATGCACACACACACTCAGACGCATGTGTAGGAGCACAAACACACACACGTAAACACACGCATGCATGAACATAATCACGTAAGCACAAACACTCAGACACATGCTGTATGTATGTAAGCTTACAAATGAACACACACACACACACATAGCTGTAAACACACACTCAAATACACAGATACTTATATGCACACACACACATGCGTGGAGTACAAACACACACATTCACACATGTAGGCCAGAGTGTAAACGCGCACATGCATGAATGAACACTCACACACACGTAAGCATACAAACACACACACACCTACAGCCTCTTCTGTCCCGTCACAGACATCAGCAGTGTGTGTGTGTGTGTGTGTGTGTGTGTGTGGCTCGTCTCTCTTTTCTACCAGGCCACTGCTAGTGTCACAAATAAACTCACTTACAACTGGAGCCGCTTCAGACACTGATGGGCTAAATAGGGCATGAAAAGGTACAGACACACACACGCACGCGTACACACACACACACACACACTCGCGGTCATCACCAGGTGTGCGAGGCGAAAGCAGAGACACATGTGGCTCGGATGCCCGGCGGGACGTGCCAAGTGCCCGTGCCCGTGCCCTCCCCGCGCCCTCTGCCCCGACACGCCACGCCACGCCACGCCGCGGTCTGGCCGGACGACAACGCCGCCAACCGCTGGAGGGGCTTTTACGTTTCCCATGATTCATGTTTCAGCTCACGCTAGATGGATATGATGGGGCTGATATTGGGCCCTTTTGTTCAAAATCTGATCTGGGCCCGGTCAGTGTGGTTCACCTCTGATAGGATGGATAGGATGCAGTTTGATTGGTTAGTGGTCAATGCTGCACTGGTTGTCTATGGGAAGACCTTAATTTGAATTCTAATGAGACATTTTGGTCAGATTCCACACAAGTACTATATTATTACATTACATTATATTATTTAGCAGATGCTTTTCTACAAAGCAACTTACAACAAGTGCATTTTGTCAACTAGTAAGTATGCATGAAAATGTTTCATAATAATTATTATTAGTATTTGATTTGATTTATTTGAAAAAATGTTGAGGATAACACAATAAAGTTAACAGATAACTTATTTCCCTTGTGGTCCTCTAGTATTATTGTTATAGTATACTGCAGCAGTGGTTCTCAACGTGGGGTCCGGGGACCACCAGGGGTCCTTGAGGGGGTTCCAGGGGGTCCCCAGCAAATTGATAAATTATTAAACATCACCAGTATTTCATTTAGAAGAAGTTAACACAATTAGAGAATGTAGAAGAATGACTATTTTGGTCATAGCTTCAGGTAGTCATGGAATTCAGGACAAAATCATATCAAACGATAAGAATATTCTCAGATTTGGGTCTGAGAGGCAAAATCTCATCAAATGGGGGTCTGTGGCCCTAATGTGGACTAAAGTAGGGGTCCTTGATATGAAAAAGATTGAGAATCACTGATTTAGCAGATGCTTCTGTCCAAAGCAACTTACAACAAGTGCATTTTGTCAACTAGTATTCAGGCAAGTATGCATGAAAATGTTTCATAATAGTTATTATTAGTATTATTGTTATGTATACTATAGTAGTAGTAGTAATAATAGTAGTAGTAGTAGTTTTAGTGTCCCATGATGGTCTAAATCTGTTTCAGAGGCTTTTCCACCCAGTGGGTTTAGACACATGTTTAAGAGTTTTGCATGAATTTTGGGCTCCAGTCTATTTTTTTTATGTTTTAAAGCGCTTTTAATGATTATTACACATAAATGATGCGGTCACATCGTAAATCTGTGTGTTAAGTCAGTCTGTGAGTGTGAAGAGCTAATAAAACTGCTAAAAGTAACAGACTCCTAACAGTGCATTTGGAACATTGCGTTTGTTTCCTGGGAGTATTAGCAACGACATTTAGGGCTTAATAGTATAAAAAAGACAGATAGAAGCCTTTCATGACCTAAAAAAAAGGTTGCTTTTCAGCCCGGTTTCCACTCCGGTTCGGGCTGCGATACTTGATGAATGTGTGAAACAAGTTGTTAAAGACACTCTGCTGTATTCCTGTTGAAGTGACCCATTTGTAAAAAAAAATTCCCCCGATTCCCCCAGATAATTCCCCTGGTTGGAATAAACCTCTATAAACTCGGTGATATTCCAGGAATCCCATGAGCAGTGGAAACCCTGTCTGCAGGCTTAACAGAGCAGGCAAAACTGTCAAAGTGTGTTTGAGAGTGTGTGAAGTTTGAAATCGTCCCACGTAAACCCGAGCGAGCTTTACCCCCCCCCCCCCCCCCCCCCCCCCCCCCCATCTTCTCTATTGTGCTCCTCTGTCTTTTGGTGAATGGGATTGTCTGTCGCTGGAATCCGCATCAAACTACAGACACTCCTCCTCCTCTTCCTCTATCCTCTCATCTCCCTCTAAGCTAAATGATCCTTTCATTTCCTGATGACCGACCGAGGCCCTTAGGTGTTTGCGCATGGGTGTGTGTTTGTGTGTGTGTGTGTACGCGTGTGTGTGTGTGTGTGTGTGTGTCTGTAGCTCTGAGGCCACAGTTGCATGTAAAGTTCACAGTTGTGCTGATCCTGTAGCAAAACAAAGCTCTGAGAGACCTGTCTGGACTGAGCTTTATATATGTGTGTGTGTGTGTGTGTGTGTGTGTGTGTGTGTGTGTGCGCGTTAAGAGAGAAAACTTGTCCGAGTGTATATTATTGATATCTTTCACATCGCTACATATTAAAAACTCTTTTTTTTTAAAAAAAACAAACAATGTTTTGCACATGTATCAGCGTGCACAGACACTCACAGATGCACAGACACTCTCCCATACACACACACACACACACACACACACACACACACACACAAACTCCGTAGAGAGCTGACTCCGGAAGGTAGGGAGGAAGTTGTCTAATGGTTGCCAAACGTTTGAGTGGGCCCTGGCTAAACATGTGTTTAAAGCAGACAACATCAGCAATCACCACTTGACCCCTCGACACACACACACACACACACACACACACACACACACACACTTCGCTACACCCAAACATACACACAAACCTCGACAGACAGGCATGCATACACACAAGTTATTACATTATCATCTAGTAGGTGTGTGTATACGCACGCACCGATGCCTGGCTTGCACACACACACGCACACACACACACACACACACACACACACACACACACCTACGAGATAATATAATCAAGTCAGAGCGCAGCGGCTGCTGACTGCAAAATGCCCACTTCCAGATGTCTTGACGGAGAGAGACGCCACGCTTTTCCACTGGGAATTGGTCAAGGTCCTGGGGCTGCTGGGCGTGTGTGTGTGTGTGTGTGTGTGTGTGTGTGTGTGAGAGTGAGTGCGAGTGTGTGTTTGTGCTACACACACACACACACACACACACACACACACACACACAACAGACATAGACACAGCCATGCGAACAGACACCCTCACACGGCATGAGCAAAACTGGGCCCAGCTGGAGAATGATTCAAAGGCCGAGGGAGGAAGAGGGGAGGAGCGAGCGGGGAAGAGCGAGAGAGAGAGAGAGAGAGAGAGAGAGAGAGAGAGAGAGGACAAATTGCTCTCGCCTGCATCTGAAGACGTGATGTGCGAACGAGCTGTTAAAAGAAAACAAAAGCAGAGTCATGCCTACCGGTTCCCACGACTCCCGCCCTCCCCTCCCCTCCCCGCGTCCATCCATCATTTCCTCCCTCCCCTCCGCCTCCTTACAGTAAGTGACCCGACACCTCGCGCCCGCGCCCCCCTCCCCCCCCCCCCCCGGGAGGAGTCGGCGGTGTGGATGAGTTGGCCGGGAGGAGGAGGAGGAGGATGAGGAGGGGGGAAGGTGCGAGGGGACGCCGTGTTCGGATCGGGTTCGAAAAATAGAGCCGAGCGGGTCGGTCGAGGGCGACGGCGAACTGCGTTCTTGTTGCCGTGGGGATTTTGATAAACAAAAGGTCCGACCGCTAGATGTGCACCGATACAGTAAAACCTGATTCGTTAAACAACACTATGTGACTGGTCATTTTCAGTGTTGCAATTCAAAAATTTCAAAATCCTCAGTATGTTATATTTTGTAGAAATTATTAAATATGATTGCAACTGTAAATGCCACTAGTGTATTAGCCAATCTCTCAGCATTCTTTAGAGTTGGGTTTTTTTTTATGCACATTATAATGTATCAAAGTTTTTGCGCTAGCTTGAAGCGTATGGGAAAGTACAAAATAACCAGTGATGCAAAAAAAACAAAACATTAAAGAGTAACTAAACCCCGCCCACATTTGTGGTGAAGCCTGACACCTACTGGTGAAAATTAGGGAACTGAACTGGTCATCTGCTATTGGCTGGTCTTTGGTGACAGGTGATGTCACCACCTGTTGTACTCTACAGAAGGTGACATCACCTGGCACCAAAGACCAGCCAATAGCAGATGGTCAGTGCAGTACCCTACTTTTCACCAGTAGGTGTCAGGCTTCCCCACAGATTTAGGTTTGAGGTTTAGTTACTCTTTAATCAAATAAACAACACTGCAGGTTTGGTGTGATTCGCCCAGTCATTGGTTCTGTCTTACTGCACAACAGTTGACAAAATATCTGTCCACCACAACCTCCAAATGTGTCATACCCTCAGCTGTCCCCATTCATAAGTCTCCGTTGTGGTTGTATGAACATTAGTGCCAAATGTCTTTGTTTTCGTTGTCGAACATCGTGAAATATGGCCGACGTTAGCCGAGAGTAAAGAGCGACAACTAGCCCGACAAAAAAAAAAAAAAAAAAAAAAAAAAAAAACTTTCAATTTCCGAAAGACGTTTGTAATATCTTTCTTGTGGATGTGTTTTTGGATGATGGGAACGCACCCGATCTGCATTTTATGTGCTGTGACATTTTGAAAATTTGCTTGACAGTTGATTGGAAACATAGCTGTCAGTGGACTGGCAGTCCAGCAGGATTCAGGATCGTATCGGAAAACCTGCTTGCTATTAGTTGCGCTTATTGTTCTGCTAACCTGAATCCTAGCCTTGTGTGCTTCTTGCTAAATAACTGACTCTGGTACTGGGAGATTATCGGTGAGTCATTTGTTGCATGCCACTATATAGAGGTGGAAAAACAGGGTGAGATGAACAAAATGAGCAAAAGTATTAAAAAAAGGACGTGCCTGGACATCATCCAACGTTAACCAGGGAATGACCAATATGAGTCACTTTGGTGTAATTCGTCAGAGTAACAGGGTTCAAGAACTTACTGTGTGATACCAGTTGATTTAGCGTGGGAATATCAAGCACTCTGCTCTCCTTCTGATGTCACATTTGTCATCATCTGTTTCTATTTTCCATATGTGAGCATAAATGTGTGCAATAGCTTGGGGAGTCATCAGGAACATCGGTGAAACTGTTAGTGACAAATGGGAGATATGTCCTGATTAAAGTACACTTCTATGGAATCTGCATCAGTTCGCACACACTGGAGTGACTGGAGATGGAGGGAGAGGAAGGGATGGAGGGAGGGAGAGGGAAAGCGATAGAGGTGGTAAAGGAGGGAGGTAGTGAAGAGGGTAGAGGTGGGAGTGGAGGCAAGGGAGGTGGGGATGGAGGGAGGGGAAGAAAGAGGGAGGTAAGGGTGGAGGTAGGGAGGGAAGTATGATGCAGTTTGACTGATTACATATTTATTGTAGAATTGATCAATACCGCAGTGTTTGTCAATGGGGAAGCGCTTCACCTGAATTCATTGTAATGTGGATATTTTTAGCCTATCATCATCATCATCATCATCATGGTTTTCAATGGAGAGTTTTAGCATCCCATGATCTAAAATGCTGTTTCAGAGGCTTTTCCACCCTGTCAAGAATACAATTCTAGGTGAAAACACTGAAAACTTGGAGATTTTTTTATTATATTTTTTTTATTTTTTTTTGGTGTCAGCAAAAACAATCAATCGGTGGCTTCATTCCCAAAAAATAACCGCGTCGGCCTCGAAACTCCCGTACGAGCCGAACCCTTGCCCGTGTGTGAGTTTGAGATCAGGCGACCCGTGTGTGTGTGTGTGTGTGTGTGTGTGTGTGTGTGCGCGTGCCCCGTGCCCCGTGCGTGCACTCCCCCCCCCCCCCCCCCCCCCCCCCCCCCAATTACCCCGCCTTCCCCTCGGCCTCACCAGCGCCCGCTCTACGGAGCAGACTGAACATTTAGCCGAGTGCTCTCCAAATACCTTGAGCCCTGCCAAGTAGGAAGCTCACATTGTGACAAAGAAGCTAAGCTATGCCAGCGGCCGCCCCTTCCAAAAGGAGCTAATGATGGAAAGAATCTCTCTCTCCATCAACCCCCCCCCCCACCCCTCTCACCCACCCCTCCCTCTTTCTCAGAGGTTAAGAGTAGACGAATAATCACTCATTTGCGGGGCAGAAAGCGAGGGAGCCGAGTGCGCTGCATAAACATTTTCCCGGATGTAATTTTCTCTGCCGGTCCTTTGGCTTTTCCCAGTAGGATGGAGCCCAACGCCCAGGAGGAAATCGTTTAGGCTCCATAAGTGCCAAATTGTATCCTGGTTTTCCAGAGTTTTCCTGCCTGTTCTGGCTCAGGGCTTTTCCTGGCGTGAGATTGTGTTATGTGTTATGTGTAGCGCACGAGTGTGTGTGTGTGTGTGTGCGTGCGTGTGTTACGAACGGCGGTTTCACCAACTGGAGGTCGGCGGCGCTTGTGTCGGTGTGGCGAACGCCGGTAGGAAAAGAGAGAGAACGGAAAGAGAGAGGGATTGAAGAAAGACGAGAAGCAGACAATGGAGAAAGGGAAGAGCAAATAAAAAAAAGAAAATGAGCGCTAAAGGGAAAGGAGAGGTCCGCGCTTCCTGTCAGAATCACTCCTCAGGCGGCTATGTACTCACTGAGCTGTGTGTGTGTGTGTGTGTGTGTGTGTGTGTACATGACAACAAGCCCGAGAGCCTGTGTGTATGTAGCTTGTGTGTATCAGTGTTTTTGCACATGTGAGTGTGTGTGTGTGTGTGTGTGTGTCTACCATGTGGTCCTAATTTGCGGAGAATGACTTGAACTGCTCGCTGCTTCATTAGGTCATGTCTGTTTATCAGACTTTGTGCAAAGCAGCTGCTCTTCCACCACAACGCTTCATTTTTCTGGGCTCCAATAAAAAAAAAAAGGACACAAATTCAACGATAAAAAAAAAAAAAAAAAAAAAAAAACTGGATCGGGGAATATTTATCCGCAGTATAACAAAGGCGGTTAAACGTTCGTGCCGATGTCAGCGAGGGGGATTCTAGCATTCTCAGACCGCATTTCCACATTTCCACAATGCGTCTACGTTCCGCTACCTCGCTATAACTAATGCAAAGATCTAATACCACGGTGGAGACGATTGGTTGCCTCTATCTCACACCAGTGCTATTGTTAGTGCTTGTGTTCCTCCAAATTAAGACCACATTTCCCATAAACCCTGCAGCGTCCCGCGGCGAGGAGAATGCTGCTTCTTCGGTCAAAGGTTTTCTCTTTGGCTCAAGAGGATAAGTAGGTTGGAAGCAATTTTTTTTCCCCTCCTCCTCCTCCTTCCGTCGTCTGCTGCCAGAAACTCTGGAAGCTTTAGCTCCGCTCGCTCTGGAAGAACAGAGGTTTGTGTTTTGTGCCGTAAAGCGATCCGGCAGATTTCCCCCGCCAAATCTGACCGGGTGGCACACAATGTAAAATGTAGGGCTGTAGTATTCGAATCCGGACTCGAGACCAATTTTTGACGGTCTTGGTCTCGTCTCGGACTCGTAGTGAATATGACTCGGACTTGAATCGGTCTCGGATCAATTAACGTTACATAATATTATTGTTTTTATAATTATAATCTCTTCTAAGAAAGTGACCAGCAGCGAATGATACGATTTTCACAGTTGATAAAGTTATGCGCCCACCGAAAGGTTTAGTGACTGCTGATTGGTGATATGCCAACTACCCAACCAATGACTTTGTTTTGATTAAAAATTAAGGATTAAAAAATTACAGGTAAGTACATTTTCAGTCAAGCAATGCTGAGAGCAGCATATGGTTGTGGAGCAGTAAGGAAAAGTAGGTGAAATAGATTAATCCACTTCTAGTTAAGTAAAGGTGCAACTACTGTATGTTATGAACATAAACAAGCTGCCTACAATTAATTTTGTCCTCAAAACATGCTAATTTTGTTGAAATGTCTTTAGAAACCTCCCTTCTATTTTAGGCAATAAACAAAAATATGCTATTTCAGTCAATAAATACAATGGTAGCCTTGGATAACACATTGCTATGGCATTGGTCTCCACTCGGTCTCGACCCCCCTCGGTCTTGGTCTTGAATTGGACTCGATTCACCAATGACTCGATCTGGACTTGGACTCGACCAAGCCGGTCTTGACTACAGCCCTAGTAAAATGCAGAGTAGAGGCTGCCGATCTTCTCGGCGATGGTCTTGTTTGTTTGGGGAAGTATACCAATGTATCAAAATGAATGTGGTAATGATTTATTGTTGTTAAAACACTGCACATAGCACCTTTAAACTTGTCAAATTTGACCTGGCAAATTATGTTCATTTTGTATTTGAATAGCACTTTTCTAACCCTTAGTTTACAAAAGGGCTTTACAGAAAAAGGATGAACCCAGTATGTTACACAGTATATAATAGGCATAATTCAAATTATCCGATTTTTGGAAATTCGCATCACCTGTAGTTTGGAGTCGAGTTTGTGGAGTGATCAGGATCAGTGGAGAGACCGGGTGGAACCAAAAAGACATCGGACAAAGAGTGGAGGACTAGTAATAGAACGGATGGATGAGCAAGCATACACACACCCATGCACGCACACACACACACACACACACACTTGAATTGAACCCACTGGTCTAGGAATGTAGCTTAGCCCTAAGGAGGAGGACAGGGACAGACAGAACACAATTAGCAGCAACTTGTCACAACTTTGGACCTCTCAGTGTGTGTTTACAGTTTGTGTGTATATGTGTGTGTGTGTGTGTGTGAGTGTGTGCAGAGTGTGTGACACTTGCCCTCCCGCACAGCTCATTTATTGGATTAGTGCATGACTGACCAGTGGGGATGTGGCCGGCCGGCGCCGAGGCCCCGCTCTGAGGCCTAGTTAGCCGCGATGCTAAGCTAACCCTCCCACTCCCCGCGCCTCGGGGGGGAGCGCCGCTGCCATAGGGGGGAAAGGGTGCTCGTTACTGGGGCTGAGGTGCCATGCTAACCCCAACCCCCCCCCACCCCTGTAGCGGGCCTCTCCTGGAGGGGGGGGGCTAGGATGGACTAATTATAAGGGAAAGCCCCAATTAGAAGAAGAGGAAGACAGGGTTGGAGGGTGGGGGTGGCGGGCGGGGGGGCGCTACAGTGGAAGCCAGGCGTGGAAATGCCACGTCTAGCTGCCAGTGACAACATCCTCGTCACACACACACACACACACACACCAGACAGCGTACCTTCTTAGGCGCCGCCTGTCTCTCTTTCTCATCTCTGCTGAGGCATAATTGTATTAAGTGTGTTTGTTACCCCGATGGCTGAGGGCACACACACACACACACACACACACACACACACACACACACACCCACATACACACACACACAGAACCAGGTGGAGCCGCGGCGTAGCCTTTAGATGAAAGGCTGTAGGAGTTTTAATAGAGTCGTAGCTACACAGAGCAGTGCTGCTGTTGACTGTTAGGCAGCAGCAACACACACACAGACACACACACACACACACACACACACGCACGCACACACACACACACACACCATTTGGAGGCTGCAAATGTAGCCATAAGCGTGAGTGTGTCTCCACTCCCACAAAGCCCAGGTATGTAGCGTGATGAACGGGACAAGCACTACACACACACACACACACACACAACTGGATGACCTCATACTGTATGGCTGACCAGCGCTCCCATACACGACCTTCATTAGAAACACATGTTTTACGTGTGTGTGTGCGTGTGTGTGTGTGTTCAGTGTATAGTGGGCTTTCTCAGTACGTGTTATGCTTCTGAATACATTTCCGCTCTCACCCAAGGACTGCTCTTGTATTTTAATTCAATTTTAGCCGTTGCATGCACACACACACACACGCATACACACATACACACACAAGCCTCCAGCCTGCCTATAAGATTTTATCCTCACTCATCAGGGTACTGTGTATGTGTGTGTGTGTGTGTGTGTGTGTGTTGTGTTAGGTAGAGTTATGCTGCAGTTCATTTGGCCAGTTGCCCTCCAGCCCACTCAAGTGAGCTCAATGTCTGAATTCATTTTCACACTGGTACACACTGAGAGGTGTGTGTGTGTGTGTGTGTGTGTGTGTGTGTGTGTGACTACCTGCACACAGACTATACTGCTACACAAAATACTCCAACATGGGCCTGTTCATAACCTCTCCACTGCAAATACTACTACTACTACAGATAATAATAATAAAAATCTAAATGTCTCATCAGAATCAGTTCAGGTTAAGGTCTTCCCATAGACAACCAGTGTATTATTGATCAATTCTACAATAAATATAATCAATCAAACTGCATCATATCCATCATATCAGAGGTGGACCAGACCTGTTTCTCAATAAAAGGCCAAAACATCGGCCTCATTAATCGGTCTGAAATGTTGTCAAGCCTCATGTCCAGACTACGAAGGCTGTATTATGGAGATACCGATCTCTGATCTGGGAAAGAAAGCTAATGAAAAGAGAGAGAGAGGGAGAGAGAAAGAGAGAGAGAGAGACAGAGGGAGGGAGGGAGGGAGGGAGAGAGCCGTCCACATCTGGAGTCTTTCCTCTTGTCGTCAGATAGATGGATGTTAACTTCCAGCACTGTGGCAACAACGGTTTCCTGTGCTCCCGATAACAGCGATGGAGAGAGTTATGGGGAACGAGGCGGGAGAACGAGTCGGAAAGCAGGGAGTGGAGGGCGGCCGAGAACGAGAGAAAGCTTTCAAAAACAAAAAAAAAAAAAAAAAACAGTATCGGGGAGGAGTAGATAAGAGGGAAAATATGGCTAAAGCGCATAAAAGATGCAGCGCAGACAAAATGGCAAACGCACTATCGATGTTTGCTGTGCGCTTACCTGCGTGATGGGCGACACTGCAAAACCTCCTGACACACACACACACACACACACACACTCTCCGGCCGCCTAAACGTGCATGACAAACCAGAGAAACAGCAAGAAAAGGACAAAGGGAAGCAGCTCGGTCTAAGAAAGCTGTCACTTCTTCTTCGCTCTGCAGCCGCAACATGCTAACGTGCGCTAACGCTGCCACTACCGCTACGCATCAGAGGGGTCCGACCGCGCGTGTGTGTGTGTGTGTGTGTGTGTGTGTGTGAGAGGTGTGCGCGTCCTGTCTCTCCCTCTCTATTTCTTTTTTCTTCATCACTTCTTTCTCCGCAGATGATGGTTGTTTTGCTGATGCGCCCTCCCCTCCGCGACCTGCCTCCGGCCTTTGTTTTGTTTTTCCTCTCTTGCATTTTAGAAGAGAGCGGGGCTCAGGAAAAAACACGCTTGTGATATATTTTGGACGAAAAAGTGCAAAAGGAACCAACATGTACGAAACACTACCGGGAAGTGGAAAGTGCTGAAATTTCTGGTATAAAAGCCTACTTTCTCATTTAAAACGTACTCCAAGTAAAAATGTACTGAGTTACTTGAAAAGCAGACACTGTTACATCTGGGGCCGGATTCACCAATGTGTTCTTAAGATAGATCTTAAGAAATGACATAAGAGGGAAATTTAGGAAGTTCTTAAGAAGGCTCTGAAGTGCAATTCCTCAATATTTTCTTAGTAACAGTCTCATTTCTTATGAATATCTTGAATTTTCCAACTTAAGAACTTCTCAAAATAGGGCCTGAACTAATTCTGGTTAATAAACTTTAGGCTTACTGCCATTGAGGC
>NW_027282663.1:52500-59063 GCF_046629955.1 Centroberyx affinis
TATACTGAGTAAACACAGATTATCTGAACATAGAACAATATGCACACATCTCTTGACCAAGAGCCAGTCATTTGTTTATCCCATATAAATATCTTTCTCGACCATTTTTAAACTTTTTAAGGCCTTGAAATTAGAGAATAGACTGATAAAATGGGCGGCTTTTTACATAAAAATTTGACAATCGGAAGTTCAACTTGAAGGAGCTGCAGACACCCTGATAATAATAAAATATATTCATGTGTGAGGAATCTGATCCAAATGTCACATTAGATTCAATTCAGGTTAAGGTCTTCCCATAGACAGCCAGTGTGTGGGTGTGTTAAAACTCTGTGATTCCAGCCCAAATGAGTCTAGCATGAACAGATTCATTAGCACCTGTGTGTGTACATGTGTGTGTGTGTGTGTGCGAGTCAGTGTGTGTGTGTGTGTGTGTGTGTGTGGTTATTAGAAACCCATTCCGTTACATTAGTTCCCCTTCACGTCTCTGAAGCGGAGGCTTGGCCCCGCAGACGGTGGGACGGCCGGGCTGGCAGGGTGCCCACGGCAGATTGAGGTCATGGGAATGAAAGGGTGGCACAAGGACCCACGCCCCATACACACACACACACACACACACACACACACACACACACAACACCCCCCAAACCCCCTACCGGGACACACCACCGCCCCTGTAGGATGCTGTAAGAGTGCGTGTGTGTGCGAGTGTGTGTTTTCACGCTAAATATGAATATGAAACATCAACATGACCCTCTGTCACAGCAGCTGGGAGACACACACACACACACACACACACACACACACACACACACACACACAAAAACAAATGCATTCAATCATGCATTCATATCTATTATGAGTTCCTTTCAGCCTCAATTAAAAATACATAAATTTATAATAACTAATAACAGAATATAGAATATATATACTATAAAATATACTATACTATAATACAAAGTGTGCACTATATATAATATAATTCCTTAATGCTGACCAATTGAAAACAGTATTTTGCTGAAGTTTGTTCCAACACAACCATGAAAATCAATGGGAAGAAGAATTATAGGATCACACACACACACTCTCTCTCTCTTTCTCTAACTCTCTCTCTCACACACACACACACACACACACACAAACAGTGGAGTGGGTTGGAGGCAGAGCGAACGCGTGGCAGATGCCCGACACATTGGTGTCCGTTCAGTCACTATAAGATGTGGATATTTGGCTAGCTCATGTCCACACACACACACACACACACACACACACACACACACACACACACACACACAGAGAGAGAGTCACATGGATGTACAGGCACACATGCACTTGGCGTATAACGCTAATGCTGGAGGGCATTCCATCTCTCACAGATTATAAGTGCGCCAACACACACACACACACACACACACACACACACACACACACACACACACACACACACACACACACACACACAAACAGAGATAACAGCAGCACAAAAAAACTGATCAGCACTCACCCATACCAATCCATGTCACACCCTGATCTCTCTCAGTCACGCACACACACTCACCATAAATCCCTACATGTGGCTAAACCATTCCCACCGCATAGTCCCCAAAGCCTCACACACACATCACACACACACACACACACACACACACACTTCCTGAAGTCTTAAAAGTGAGCGAACAATAAATCTCAGAAAGGTTAGAGAGGAGAATGAGAGAATGAGGAGTGGAGAGAGAAAGACAGAAAGAAGAAAAAGAGGGGTGGGGGGAAAGGAAGGAAGAGGAAGAAACAGATAGTGGTTGGGATGAGCTTGACAAGTCCCCCCCCCCCCCCCCCCCCCCCCTTTAACCAGGGTTCCCACCATGGCTTTTCCATTGATTCCCTTACCTGCCGTCCACCTCTATGAATTATCATGCAAATTCAAAAAAGTGCTAAAAGACACGATTCATGGGGGCATATGATTCCCATGATATTGAATAGTTGTTAATATGAGCCACTATTTCAAAAACAGTCTCATAAAGCTGTTTTATTATGATTTTTATTATGATTTTTTTTACTGTGATATGAATATTGTAGAAGATGTTGTGTTTGTTTGGGCTGATGTTGAACTCGGCCACCTGACCCTTTTCCATGACTTTCCAAAACGAAGCCCATGACCTAAAAATATTCCTCCTTGCAGTATTTTTTTGTTATTTTTCTGGCTTCCACTGGTCGGCCTGACAACCGTCTAAGGCAGTGGTTCTCAACGTGGGGTCTGGGGACCACCGGGGGTCCTTGAGGGAGTTTCAGGGGGTCCCCAGCAAACTTAAACTTTAGCATTATTTCATTCACAAGAAGTTAACACTATAGAGAATGTAGAAGAATGACTGTTTTGATCATAGTTTCTCTGTTATCTCTCTACCTACAATAGAGATAGTCATGGGATTCTGGACAAAATCATATCTAACAATAAAAAATATTCTCAGATTTAGGTTTGAGAGACAAAATCTCATCAAATGGGGGTCCGTGGGCCTAATGTGGACTACATTAAGGGTCCTTGAATCACTTCACATCGCATCGAATGTGTCGAACAAGTTGGAAAAGCCATTCCGCGAAACAGAATTCCCCGACTTCCTCCGTCTGGAATACACCTCTCGAACCTCCGGGAGATATTCCAGGAATTCCAGGAAACCCACTCTCTTTCTCACTATCCCTGCTTTTCCCCTCCACACCTTTTTCCTCCCTCCTTCCCTTCTCTCCCATTTGCCCGATTGCGGTCGATGATGCCCGAGAAAAAAAAAAAAAAAAAAAAAAAAAAAAAGAATTAAATAATAAAAGGAGCGATGACCGAAGAGATCCGCTGTCGAGTCGCGCCCTGCCGCCACCCGACGGGTCACCGAACGCACCCTAAGGCGATGGATGGGGGTGGGGGGCGGGGGGGCGGTGACAAAGGTGCCTATTGATGAAAATAAAGACGGGAGAGGAGGGATGGGGAGGAAGCGAGTGTGTGGGGGGGTGGGGGGATGGGGGGGGATGGGGGGGTCACGGGAAATGAGGGTATTTGTCTTTAAGGAAGAGATCGGATGGCCAGGTATCTTTCTGGCCTGTATGGTCACTGTTGTCAGTGTGGGCCGCTATAGCGAAAAAAAAAAATACAAGGGCCCTTTATGAGCCTGGGAGGTAATTGTGGGGTATAGGTTACTGGTGTGTGTGTGTGTGTGTGTGTGTGTGTGTATTGGGGGGAAAAAAAGAGAGATAGAGGGAGAGAAAGAAAGAGAGAGAAAGGGGGGAAAAAATACCACAGCACAGGTGCCCGGTGCCTTTTTAAGGGGCTGCTCAGGTATGAAGGGAAGGGGTGTGTGTGTGTGTGTGTGTGTGGGGTGGGGGGTGTGGGGTGGGGGGGTGCACCACCTCTATCCTCCTCTTTTTTTTTTATTCATCCATTCATGCCTCTCTCTCTCTCTCTCTGCCAGCCTCCGATTGAATACAATAGCGCAGAGGAAAGCCCCTTCTCGCCTAAGGGTGATGGCGGTGGTAAGGGGGAGGGGGGGTGGTCGCTGGGACAAGGGGGCACTGTGTAGGTGACACACACACACACACACACACACACACACAAACATGGTTGTATTGAGATATTTGTGAGCAACCTTCCATTTTCATCATCTTTCTATGTCGGTGAGGGCATTTGGATACTCGTTAGGATGGGAGTACAAGACACACACACACACACACACGTACACACACACACACACACACACACACACGAAAAACACCCCTAAACCACGCGGCGGAGGTAGCGGAGCTGTGATAATGTGGGGTGGATGTGGCTAATGGCTGATAGCTGCTGATCCCACACTGATTAACTCACTGCTTTACAGGATGCTGCTAATGCACCGGGCTGAAGACACAAGGGCAAACATAAAGTATGCGTGTGTGTGTGTGAGTGTGTGTGTGTGTGTGTGTGTGTGTGTGTGTGTGTGCGTGTGTGTGTGAGACCGAAACTCACACAGTAGGGATCGACAGATATGGGTTTCAGAAGGCTGATACTGATAGTTTTGATTTAAGATGCCGATAGTCGATAGACTGTTTTCATCTGAAACAGCATTTACACTAAAACACTGCTAAGAATAAAATAGTCATATTCATATTCATTTGAGTCACATAGACCAGTGATTCTCAACCTTTTTCATATCATGGACCCCTAATTCAGTCCACATTAGAGCCACGGACTGCCATTTGATGAGATTTTGTGTCTCAGAGAAAAATCTGAGCATATTTTTACTGTTAGATATGATTTTGTCCAGACTTCCATGATTATCTGTATTGTAGGTAGAGAGATAACAGTGAAAGTATGATCAAAATAATCATTTCTACATTTCATTTCTTGTAAATGAAATAATGCTGAAGTTTAACACTTCATCAATTTGCCGGGGACCCCCTGGAATCCCCCTCAAGGACCCCCGGTGGTGCCCCGGACCCCACGTTGAGAACCACTGCCATAGACAACCAGTGTAGCATTGATCAATTCTAATACACATGTAATCAATCCAACTGAATCATATCAGAGGTGAGCCACGACGACTGGGCCAGACCCCGTTTTTTCATAAAAAGACAATATCGGCCCCCGCATATCAGCAAACTAGTATATCGGTCCAACTCCAATACACACACACACACACACACACCAGCGCCAAAGTCCAGTAGCCCTCTAAAGTGTCTTCAGTGTGTTGTTGTGATAAGCCAACCCCATCTCGTCCTGCCTGCTCTGCTCTGCCGCCAGCTAACACACTATCACTGATTCACTGCTGCAGATAAATCACACACACACCCACACACACACACACACACCCAGATAGAGACAAGCAAGACACAGACACGGCGACAAAGACAGGGACACACACCGACGACGACAACAACAACAAAAAACAACAACATGGCTGCCGACACGGATGAGGTTTTTTTTTTTTTTTTTTTTTTTTTGTTGTCGCTTCCTCTTCCCCCCGAGAGTCAAAACAGAGCAACAGAGGGCTCTGAAAAGGCACCGGGAGATTTATCACACACACACACACACACACACACACACACACACACACTACACACACAAACAGGTAAGATTAAATACTCAAGTCTTGCCGCGTTATCTCTCTTTCAGGTCTGTCTCCTCTTCTTTCTTTCTTTCTTGATACAACCTTCCCGGGCCGCAAAAAAAAAAAACGCCACTGTGTAGTCTAGCTGGGATTGAGGCTGTCTCCAGACACACACACACACACACACACACACTCGCGCTTGCACACACACACACACCCCGCGGCAAGGCTCGGGGACCAGATAGGAGGGTATTGATAACGGCTACACGTCCCATTGATCCTGTATATTGAGGCTGCTTGGAAAGTGAGACAGTGGCTTTGGCGTTGGCCCTCCTCTGTCCCTGCCTTCCATAGAGATATGCTGAGTCAACTAGGCAACCAGGCGCGCGTGTGTGTGTGTGTGTGTGTGTGTGTGTGTGTGTGTGTGTCCTACGCAGACGGCGTCCTATCACCTCGGGGAGGGCAGAGATAAGCAAGAGTGTATGGGCCCGAGATAAGATGGGAGCAGACACTGGGGAGACTGACTGACTGTAAGTGAGTCACTGTGGGGAATACTGCGGCTTTTTATGGCCTCGCCGGGGCCCGGGGCCCGGGGCCCGGGGCCCGGGGCCCGGGGACTCGCCGAGGGGGGGAAAAAAAAAATGCGCCCATTCAAACGGGACCGGGTAAGGGATCACGACTCGGGGGGGGCCCACGGGGTGTTAGCGCCGCGAAATTGTGCGAATTACACATTATGTCGGTGTACACACACACACACACACACACACACACACGCTGTCTCTGAAGGAGGGTCAGACTGCTACACGGAGCCGATATTGGCCTTTTCTTAAAAACGATATCCGATGATATATGATGTCATTTGTTTGATTACATACTGTATGTAATCAATGTAGGGCTGGGCGATAATTCAATATTATCGTTTATCGTCTTTCAGTGGAATCATATCGTGATGATATGAAGATATTTTGATATTGTGACACACATTTCTGCTGTCTGAATTGATGATGACATGCAAATTTTACTTCAAAACTCTCATAAAATGAGGTATGGTAGGAATATTATTTGAATATTTCTGTTTTGTTTGACATCACACCTAACATTACCATTCGGTTCAATGAGATGAACATTAATTTGATTATTTAACGTGATTTTGCATACATGAACCATATCGTGATATATATTGATATCCTATCCTAGCCCTAAATCAATGTCACACAGGCCTTAACCTGAACTGATTCTAATGAGACATTAGAATTCGAACGACACATGGATATGTTTTCTTCTTTTTCTCCTTCTTATTAGAGATATATTGGCACAAAATATCAGCTACAGTCCAAAACATGTCAGTATCGGCCTTCAGACACCCATATCGCTCAAACCGTAACGCACACAAACACACATGGGCGCGTTCTTTAGAAGGTAAGACAAAAGTGATGTGTGTGTGTGATAAGAGGCGGCGCCAAGGCGGTGGCAGGACACAGCGGCGAACCCTCCCAGCACACA
>NW_027282664.1:0-36013 GCF_046629955.1 Centroberyx affinis
TATACTAAACTGTTAGCATGGAGCCTACTATCACTCAACATAGTGTATGCTAAAGTGTTAGCATGGAGCCTATCAGTTAACATAGTGTATACTAAACTGTTAGCATGGAGCCTACTATCACTCAACATAGTGTACACTAAAGTGTTAGCATGGAGCCTGCTATCACTCAACATAGTGTATGCTAAAGTGTTAGCATGGAGCCTACTATTACTCAACATAGTGTATGCTAAAGTTTTAAGATTTTGGTGTCTATGTTCTCATCACTTAACGGATAAAATGACCAATGAGACAATCTGACAAAAAACATGTTGTATTCCTTTTAAGCTTTTAAATTTTTCTCTACCACTCACAGATTTTTTTTTGTTTTCATTATTTTTGTAATGCTATAGTACACATACACAGACACAACACACACACACACTATGCCTGTGAAAGTGAAGTCGCTCTCCTACCCATCTCCCTTGCTCTCCCTGTGGCTGGGGATGTACACACACCAGGGAAAGTGATTCATTAATCTGGGAGACACTCTCCTCCAATCATGTTTGTTTATTCTGACAAACCTGAGTGTCGCCGGGCAGATCGGGGCTGCCAAAATCACTTCTCTGCCAATGGAAATAAACCTAATGACCTCGGTCGCCTTGCCAACTGCTAAAGACACTGTGTGTGTGTGCGTGTGTGTGTGTGTGTGCGTGTGTGTGTTTCATCCTAATGGCTATACAGTTGTAGTTGTTTCATTTAAGTCAGAGTTATGAAGTGTTAGGGAGCCCTTTTAGGTTTTGAACCTCCCTTGGCAGCGGTTAGACGCATATTACAAAGGTTAGAAGGCTTTACTGTCGCTCATTTTGCTTTCTTTCTCTTTCGGTGCGCACACGTACACACACACAAACACACACACACACACACACACACTTGAATTAAGCTGCACTGGCCATGGCCTTTATATATGAGCTATACTCAAATTTAATCAAAAGCCCTAATGGGTTCTGTGTGGGACGTTCCCTTCTCTTAAGAGTTTGTGTGTGTGTGCGTGTGTGTGTGTGTGTGTAGGCAGGCCGATGGGGGCCCTAGAGGCAGCAGCGGTTGATTGGAGGGCACATGTGTGATGTGGCTCAGAGATCAAACACACACACACACACACTTGATGAATGTGAGAGAGGAGGGGCGCCACTCCCTTTCCTCTGCCGCTGATCAAGGTTGGGGTGTTCTTGGTTCATTAGACACACACACACACACACACACACACTCACACTCCTTCAGAGGAAGTTGGAGACGGTGAGAATACTCGTCGAGCATATTTTTATTCGGCCGCTCGTGTATATTCGGTGTGTGTGTGTGTGTGTGTGTTGTTGCGCGAGCTTGTTGCCAGTAATGAGGTCAATCTCCTGTGTGTAGCTAAAACCTCTGTGTGTCTTTATCTCTGTTACATGGGCAGAGGATTACTCTCATCATCACTCTCACCACCACTTCCACTCTCATCCCTCTCCACTCTCCGCTTTCCATAATGCCATAAATATTGACGACTGCATCTCCTATCCCCGACGACTTACAATATGTATATGTGTATATGTTTGATACCTCCTCTCGCTAACTGGCATGAAGCTACAGCTCGGCATCCTGTAATAGAATGTAACGGCAAGCTATCATCAAATATGTTCCTATAAGAAGGTAGCGTTTATGTATCAAAATATGTTATTGATGTCTAGGTTCCAACGATATAGCATGTTGAAATCAAACCCTGATGTGTACATGTGGTTTTGTTTCTCTTAGGACAGATACAGCATTGCATTGTATCACAGTATCAAGTGGCATTAGCACATTTCAATGCGGTTTCTTGCAGCAGGTTGGTACTCATGTTACAGTTACACTGATATATAGGGGGGTATCTGCTTTTTATTTAAAATGGGATATATGGGATTCACCTCTGATATGATGGATATGATGCAGTTTGATTACACATTTGTTGCAAAATTGATCAATACTGCACTGGTTGTAAAAAAAAAAAAAGCCCTTAATCTCAATTGATTCTGTATGACCTTTGGTAACCTGTAATTTTTCACAGGCCTTATTCCAGTATATTAACCTGTGTATTAACCTATTGAAAAGTATTGTAAGTACAGAATATTACTGTGTAGGTACTGTAAAATATCCCAATACATAATGTACTTACAATGGTGTAAAAACACAATGTAACTTCAAATTATATAAACATAATGCACTAAACTAAATTCTCAACCTTTTCATATCAAGGACCCCTAATTTAGGGCCACAGTAGGACCCCCATTTGATGAGATTTTGTCTCTGGGACCCTAATCTGAGAATATTTTTATTGTTAGATATGATTTTGTCCAGAATCCATGACTATCTGTATGGCAGGTAGAGAGATAACAGTGAAACTATGATCAAAACAGTCATTCTTCTGCATTCTCTAATTGTGTTAACTTCTTGTAAATAAAATAATGGTGAAATTTAACAATTCATCAGTTTGCTTGGGACCCCTTGGAACCCCCTCAAGGACCCCTGGTGGTCCCCGGACCCCACTGAGAACCACTGCACTAAACTAAGTACTTACAAAAGTGTTCCAGCACCTGATGTGCCTTTTCCCACTCTTCTCTTTACTAAATATTGTTTACGCCACACTAAGGTGATGATGTGAATTTCCTTAGGTTAACACACATATATTATCAGATTCCACACAAGTAGGCATGAACAGCTATGTTATTAATACTACCCTGGGCTTCAGTGGAGAGTTTTAGTGTCCCTTGTCTAAATGCTGTTTCAGAGCTTTCCCATCCTGACAAGAATAAAATTCCGGGGAAACACTGAACAATTGTCATTTTTTTTGTAAAGTTTTGGCATGAAAACGGTCAAATTTAAAGATATCGGCACAAAACAAGCTTCGATCCGAAAATTATCGGTATCAGTATCTGTCTTCAAAAACCCATACCGCTCGAACCTTAAAACATACATGATGGTATAGTCTATCACACAGCACATTAAGCATTTCTAGCCTACTAGAAATGTGGAAGCCTTTCTAGTGCGGCGTGATAGTGTATTTGTGAGCAGGATAGATGGAGGCTATAAGGCAGGGATCCATATACACTTACAGGTACTCTATTAAAGCCATATTCAATACGGGCTGGTTGTCTAAATGGCCCTCATAGCTAGAGAGCACTGTTGTTGTGGTGGATACTCCACTTATGCTACTGTATGCTCATATGCATCTCTCTCTCTCTCTCTCTCTCTCTCTCGCATAAACACACGTCTGTCTCTCTTTGCAGTCTGTTTCACCATAATCGCTAACACCCCCCCCCCCCCCCCCCCCCCCTGTTCACTTCACACATGACGTGGCCCACCTTTTCACCCATCTGTTGGAAATTCTGTGTGTGTGAGTGTGTGTGTGTGTGTGTGTGTGTGTGTGTGTGTTGTTAGCTGTCATGCAAGGCTGACGCGATGTTGATCAATGGGCCAAGCCGATGGCATATGGCCATGTCCTGGGGTGCTGCGGCATGCAGGAGCGCGGGACGGCAAGCTGAAGGGACAGGAGCTCGGGCACATGGCTGTACGGACGCTCGTGTGCCAACATTGCATATGCAACTCATCTACCGAGGCGCTCTCTCTCTCTCCCTCTCTCTCCCTCTCTCCCTCTCCCTCTCCAGGAAGCGTGGGAGGAGTTTGTATTAGCCGTTCAGGACGTGGGTGGGGTTCTGCTGGGATTTTCCATGGCCCACCCCCGTCCTGAAGAGCCAACACCAACTTCTTCCCATCAGGTAGACCGGTGATTCTCAACCTTTTTCATATCAAGGACCCTTAATTTAGTCCACATTAGAGCCACGGACCCCCATTTGATTCGATTTTGTCTCTCGGACCCAAATCTGAGACTATTTTTATTGTTAGATATGATTTTGTCCAGAATTCCATGACTATCTTTATTGTAGGTAGAGAGATAACAGAGAAACTATGATCAAAACAGTCATTCTCCTACATTCTATAACTGTGTTAACTTCTTGTAAATTAAATAATGGTGAACTTTAACAATTCATCCATTTTCTGGGGACCCCCTGGAACCTCCTCATGGACCCCTGGTGGTCCCCGGACCCCACGTTGAGAACCACTAAGGTAGACCATGCGGTATCCCACAATGCAGGTCAGACAAACTCTCATACGTGACGAGAGGATCGGCACCAAAGTCATCTCCGTACATGCACTTTAGCATACGGTATATTAAGTGACTCAAAGTATTCTTCTTTGGATTCAAAGTTTAAAAATGACTTTGTGATATATTGTAGGCTTTCTGTCGGAGTCTTGCTAGTGACACTTCTGGCATCCTCCATGTTTTGCACATGCACTTTCACTTCTCTTAAATCCACAGCTTTGACTTCATCCCCGATTCCTCCTATCCAGTGTCTGAAACTTGTGGCTCATCTGAAAAGGGCTGATGGGGCAAAAAACTGATCAAAATACCATTTATCATCCAAAATAATTCTACGTCTCAGAACAGCAGATTTTGTTTTAATTTGAAACTTCTACAGCGGCTCTTTTGTATTCTTCTTGGTCTTCTTTTTTTTTTTTTTCTTTTTGGTTGCCTCACACCTGCTAATACCTAAGTTTCAACTTGTGTTAGCTCAGTGGTTCTCAACGTGGGGTCCGGGGACCACCAGGGGTCCTTGAAGGGGTTCTAGGGGGTCCCCAGCAAATTGATTAATTGTTAAACTATTTAATTCACTAGAAGTTAAAACAATTAGAGAATGTAGAAGAATGACAATTTTGATCCTAGTTTCACTGTTATCTCTCTACCTACAATACAGATAGTCATGGAATTCTGGACAAAATCATATCTAACAATAAAAAATATTCTCAGATTTGGGTCCGAGAGACAAAATCTCATCAAATGTGGCCCTAATCTGGACTAAATTAGGGTCCTTGATATAAAAATGGTTGAGAATCACTGTGTTTGTTAACCACCCAGACAGAGGACAAACAGAAGTTTAGAGGCTACTGTTTTTTTTCTAGAGCAGCATAACAAGCAGCCAAGCAGGAGTCTGAGTTTGATACTGAGCCATTGTTTTGCTTTGATTTGATTGGCTCATGGTCAGAGAGAGTGTATGGTGGCCAGCAGGGTCAAAGTTTGATAAAAAAAGACGAAAGACTATACACGACCGCGGTATTCAAATACGATCGTCTCAATAAATTAGCGGGGCAGAGAGGATGAATCCGATTTCCACATGCAAGCCCAGTCCCTGTGCACATTATGCAAATGATGTCCCACCGACAGCTGTTGCACGCTAAGTGGGATGTCAAGTGTCTTCCTCTCCATCCCTCCTTTGTCTGGGAGAGGGAGAGAGAGACAAATGCAGTGCAACCCATATAAGATGTCCAGCACATAGAGTTAACTACTAGTAATTCTTTTATTCCGTTAGAGGGAGTGTGTGTTCATGCCTGCTCCCGCTGCTGGAGAGAGGAGAGGAGAGGAGGGGAGAGGAGAGGAGAGGAGAGGAGGGGAGAGGAGAGGAGAGGGACTCACTGCTGGACACAGATCCAGATGGAAGAGGACATGTTCAGCATTTGTAAACCGCACAATCTGGACCGTCGGCATCCGATGAAAACTTAAAACACACTGAAATACACACTTGACCTGGAAGCCTTTTGACTCGGAAGTGAATGACAGCACCATCCAACGTTGACGGTTGAACGTTCAGGATTTTTTTTTTTGCACTTTTGACTGACCGACTGACTGCCAATCGCCTCGGACACTTCCCGTCCTCCTCATTTTCCCATGCGTGCCGTTTCATTTTGAATCTCTTTAATAAATTATCAACCTTTCATTTTCTGCCTCGACGCCAGTTGCGCTTCATTTCCTCCAGCCTAATGCAGATTACTGGTCCAGATGTTAATCCAGTGATGTTACAATAGTAGTATTATAGTGACGCTTACAAAGGGATAGTATGCGAGAGGGAGGAAAAGGGAGAACATTGGCATGGCAAGCGATAAAGACTTAACCCTTGCTCCTCTGTGTTGTGGATTAAATGTAGCCTGTTTATTGCGAGCTGGGATTGGGGCTAGAGGATTAAGTGGTCCCTCACCTCTACCAGAACAGCCCCGGGATTGTCCCGGGATAGAGCCGACATATTAGGACCTGGTACTTATCAAGCTGCTCACAGTAGGAGTGCAGAGCGAGGGATCACTGACCGCGGCGACTTCGCCGTCCTTTTAATTAGGATTTCAGAAAGGCTGAAACTGAAAAAAAAAAGGCTTGATAAAGAAGTCCTGATCTGATTTACAAATAGCCTGTGTCACAGTGTCTCTCCTAACAGGGTTGTCTACAGATTGGTGACAGCAGGTGTTCCCCTGCTGTTAAACCCTCAGACAGCCTAGCAGAGGTTTTGTTTTTTTGCCTCACTGCCTGAGGAAAAAAAAAAAAGGGAAACGTCCCAATCAACTTTACAAATCCCAAAGCTGTCATGCAAAATCGTCAGTATCCGTTCAGTTTCAGTTGTGTCTCAACATAAAAAATCCCCTCACATTGAGGTACTTCCAACAGTTTCATAAGTTTTGGTGTCAGCACCTCAGAATCCCCAACCCCCCAAAACTTCCACTATTGTAAGGTTTGATAGATGTTTGATTTCTCTTGTCTTGGTCGAAGAACTCGACGTAACCTAACCACACACCCAACAAAGCGTGTGTCGCTACATGATCTACATGCCAAAAAAAAACACACCCTAAAGCAGTGGTTCTCAACGTGGGGTCCGGGGACCACCAGGGGTCCTTGAGGGAGTTCCAGGGGGTCCCCAGCAAAGTGTTGAATTGTTAAACTTCACCATTATTTAACTGACAAGAAGTTAAAACAATTAGAGAATGTAGAAGAATGACTGTTTGGGTCATAGTTTCACTGTTATCTCTCTACCTACAATACAGATAGTCATGGAATTCTGGGCAAATTTTCAGATTTGGGTCTGAGACACAAAATGAGACTAAATCAGGGGTCCTTGATATGAAAAAACGTTGAGAATCACTTTTAAAGATATCGAATATCATCGGCTTCAATCCAAAATATCGGTATCGGTATCCGCCCGTATCGGTCTAACCCTACTGATTACCAGAGGAATCAAAGAACATGATTCTCACAGTGCTTCCAGGCCTCTCCGGGCGGGAATGAGCCCTGTGGAGCAGGTTTACGATGGCGTCGTCCACACCTAGGCCCGAGTGTTTATTGGCCAGCTGCGGTGTACCTGTATGCGTTTCTGTGTGTACATACGTGTGTGTGTGTGCGTTGGTGTGTGTGACTGTAGGATGCGAGTGTGCGCTCATGGCTCTCTCTCTCTCTACGCATAAACAAAGAGACTGCATGTGTGTCTGCACTTGTGTCTAATGTTGTCTTTAACAGTTTCCCTCTGAAGCCTTGACAGACATGCCACACTAAGCACAAACACACACACACACACACACATACACAAACCCGCTGTTTCTCACACAGCGGGGCACAAGGTCGATTGCCAGTTGTGGAGCATGATCAACCTCCCTGTGTTAGCGTGTGTGTGTGTGTGTGTGTGTTTTTATGTGAGCAGACATGCTCTCAGCTGAGGGAGCTGGTTCACGGGCCGGTCAGAGCCGCCTTATTTCCTTTTAATTGACTTAAGATGGGCAAACAAGACCTCAGCAAGCACACGGCACTCATTACGCTCACACACACACACACAAAAACACAAAAACACACCACTCTGAGATGCACAATAATGAAACACACACACACACACACAGCCACAATTGCTCCTGCGTGTGTGTTAGCTACTTTACAGCTCCATCAGGCTAAATGAGGGGGTTGTGTTTTCCCAGTCAGCACCGCTACCTTCCAGCCTCCTGCAGCTCTGCCAGGCCCTCCGTGGGATTAGTTACCTTCTTTTCGTCACCTCGCTACGTAATTTCCACCTCGGTTGAGTTTCCCAGTCTGGAAACTGAGGCCGTGATCAGATTAGAATTTCTTTCTTTCTTTTTTTTCTCCTGCTCAGATGCGAAGCTCAGCCAGTGAGCATCGCTAGTAACAGAGAGAGTAAGAGCTCAAAGGGCAAGAGGATACATCATTATATGACATTGTATGACATCCTCCTAGATAGAAGAGAGGACAGTTTTATCATCACATCCAAGAGCCAGGGTTCCTACACATTTTCAATAAAAAACAATCCCATACTTTTTCCAGACCTTGATTCGTTTTGAAGATTTTGTCTGGTGTTCAATATGATTTACGCAGATAGACATCTTGCCCCTGCTAACTAGGTCATATCACTGTATAGATGAAGATTGTTCTTCACAGAGACAAATATCAGAATATATGAGATGATTGGCAGGGTTCCTACACGGTCTCCATTTTAAAATTCCATATTTTTCCCAGACCCTATGTTCTTGACTGGATTTGATTTTGGTCTGTATTTGATATAATGCATGCTGACAGCGGCTGGGTCCCTCTATCTGAACATTATTTTTCACATCAACAAAAACTGTGGACTCAAAGTGGGTCTGCAACAACATAAAAGCTAGAATTATGTGTGTATCGGACCTGAACTGCAACATTTCCCATACTTTTCCAGACATTTTTTCAAATTCCCAAACTATTCAAGACCTGGAAATTCATTTTTAATACTTTTCCAGACTTTCCAGACCTGCATAGGAACACTGAAGAGCTCTGCTTTAGTAGCGGCCAGCTCCAAAATACCAAGCTCATAGGTTTGGGGTGACATGCACCTGCCATGACCAAACCATTGAAAATAACCACAAAAAAAAAAGGTGCAGCCATATTCAAAAAGGCGTCCTATGTGATCACAGCCGAATTTGCCAAAATATGCTTTAGCTGACTTTTTCATTAGTATGGATATCAATGGAGGGTTAGTGTCCCATGAGGGTCTAAATGCTATTTCAGAGGATTTCTCGCCCAGGCAAGAATACAGTTTGGGGAGAAACACTGAATACTTGAAAACAGTGTTGAATTAGGGCTGGGCAACATGGACAAAATCAAATATCACAATATTTTTGACCAAATACCTCGATATCGATATTGTGACAATATTGTAGGGATGACTATTGGTGCTTTCACAAAATATTGACACAATGAGATTTTTGATAAATAATCATCAGTAATGTGGATATAATGACTAAGTGGGTAAAGGCAAATAATAGAACAGCTAGAACAGTCTGTTAAGTTCAGAAAATGACATCACTTTACTGTAATGCAGCCTTTAAAACCAGGAAAAGACACTTATGCCATATCACGATATTACAATATCCAAAATCTAAGACGATATCTAGTCTCATATCACAATATCGATATAATATCGATATATTGCCCAGCCCTATGTTGAATATCGACACAAAGTATCAGCTATCAGCAGCTATGATTGGCAAGCACTCGCTACCAACTGCTTGGCTGGTTGTCATGGCTACAGGGGCGTGGTCAAGCCGGGCTGTAGGGCTCTCAATAGGCTGCATGCCTCTGTCACTCACTCACATGCCCCCCTCCCACCATGGATATGCATGCTGAGGGAAAACAAGAATGCAAAAAAAAAAAAAAATTCACCAGCGGAGATTAAAAACCCAACTTTTTTTTTTTCTTTCTGTCTCCCGCAGGTTTATCCTAAAAAGGAAGCTCCTCGCTCTGCCTATTCTTATCATTTCAATTTATGTTTTTGCTTTTTTTGTTTTTTCTCGCAAAGCATGCCTATCCATTCCATTGCCCCTCCAATCCATCCATCCATCCATCCACCTATCCCTCCCTCCCTCCCTCCCTGCCTCACAACCCAGTCATTGTTTTGCCATTGGTGTGAGAGAGTGAAGAGGACAGGCGAGAGGAGGAGGAGGAGGAGGAGGAGGAGGAGGAAGAGAGGAAGATGGCCAACAGTCTACCTGTGTCTTTCTATTTGTCTGTCTGTTCATCTTTGTCAGGTTTGGACCCCTAGAAATGACCCATCCTGAACGAATCTTTCCATCTGAACTGAAAACACTGTCAGAAATGATGCACCTCACTCAAATGATTTAAGAACATATCACCTAGGTCACTTCCCCTTATGTTTGCCACTGAGCAGGGTCTGAAATTACCACCTGCCAAGCAACAAATACCGGTAAAATCGAAACATTTGAACGCCTCATGGTGTGTTGAGACTGCTATCAACTTGATCAACAACTTACCGGACGTCCATTCTCTCTCAAGTTCAGCGTTGGTCAACTTTTCAAAGTTGACCAACGCTTTTTTAGCGGTCATTGACCATCGACGGCCAATCAGATTTCTGTGCCTACTCCTTTTCCGAGCAACGTGGCGACAATTCTGTTAATAAACGTTCAGCCTCCTGACAAAAAAAAAAAATAGATGGTGAGAAGTCGATTGCCACAATCAGGTCAGTGACCTCTGTTGTGGCTTCCATTTTTGGTGCTAATGGTAAGTTTTTGTACTATTTTTAGGCGGGAAATAGTGTAATTGGAGCTGAAATGCTACATTTTACTACATGTCACGACCCGGCTCGTGGGAAGGACAAAGAGGGAGACCGCACATGATTAAGATAGAGTAATAGGGAAAATCTGCCACCATAGATGGAGTGGGGTTTATAGCGTCTGAAGCTTGGCTTGGCACACTGAGAAACCTTAGTTTTTCCCTCAAGAGGAACAGATGCACGGACCTAACAAGGCTTCAGCAGATTGATATCATAGACTTTAGTAGCTTGTCTGCGATCAGGCATAGCTTTCAAATAGTCCTGTTCTGAAACTTGCTCCATCAGAGTTAAAGGACCTGCAAATTTTGCCTGGAAAGGTGAACCCACGACAGGAATGATTACCTTACTGTAGCCCATGGAATTTGGATAACGATACAGTGTGTAAGCTAACATCGAGATGCACGAGTTATACAGCTATACGTTACAAAATTAGCATGAGTATGTGTAGTTAAGTATATTTCTATGTCGTATGTTGTCCTAATCAAAACTTTGTTCCTGCGCAACACCAATGTCGGGAACTCCAGCACCGCTCACAATGTATCAAAAGTGGTCAACCCATCAACTATGTTAATGGCAGTGTGAACACAGTATCAGTTATATACAGTCTGGGAGGGTGTGAGACCACCTAAAAGAAAAACTGAAGACCAAGACAAGGACAGTGCCTCACATAGTACCTGATTCTATACACAGAATAGCATTGACAGTGGGCAAGGTGACATGTTCCTACTGTTGGTAAATTATTCTTGTCAGGTCATTTTTTTGTTCGTTTTCCAGCCCTTGGCAATCAAGCCAAAAAGTACATTTCGGACCCCACCCCTGAGCCCGGAGCCAAAATGGCTGCCGCGTCATGACTAGTTGCGCAGTCCGCCCAGCATACAGCTGGCAACTGAGAATGAAGGAGAGTGCATTGGGCCCAGCTGTCTCTTGTATTTGGGTAAAATTGTTCTATGGAGCAACGCACACAAACACACTCAACACACACTCAACAGCATTCGCCCTTTGGGCAGAGAACAAAGCACGTATTGTACATCCAGCTTGGGGTGAGTGTTACATTATAAGGGAGGAGGTACTCATGTGTATGCAGAGGACAAGGCATCATGGTGTGTGTGTGTGTGTGTAAACCTCTTTCAATACCTCCCTGTGTTCCTCCTTCAACAATCCATGTTAATGTACATAAGTACCACATTAAAGGAATACACTAAGCTTTTAATAGTTTGCCCCCTTGGTCAACTTAGCTGTAAGTGATGAGAACATAGACAACAAAATCATGCATGTGTCTGTGGTAGATTGTTGGCTCTGGTGCTTCATGCTAACACTTTAGCATACAGTATGTTAAGTGATAGTATGCTCCATGCTAACACTTTATAAGCTATTTTGTGTGGTGTAAGGCCACTAGCATTGGTGGTAGGCCCGAATAAAAAAGACCCTTCATCAATAAAAAGTTTGTAGTATTTTAGCTAGTATCGCCCACTACCTTCACGTCCTCTTTAATCAGGGAAAGTAGTCCGGATGCTAGTTTGAAAAACGCTTAATTTTATGTGTAAATTTGATGAATCTCTGACACAAAACTTTCATACTCAGCCATCATGTAAGATTAGGCTACCTACCATGTAGCTTTAGAGCTGCTACAAGTTGTCATTCTGTGTTAATGTGTTATTATTAAAGTGTTAGCATGGAGCCTAGTATCAGTCAACATAGTGTACGCTAAAGTGTTAGCATGGAGCCTACTGGTCAACATAGTGTGCGCTAAAGTGTTAGCATGGAGCCAACTATCACTCAACATAGTGTACGCTAAAGTGTTAGCATGGAGCCTACTAGTCAACATAGTGTATGCTAAAGTGTTAGCATGGAGCCAACTATCACTCAACATAGTGTACGCTAAAGTGTTAGCATGGAGCCTACTAGTCAACATAGTGTACACTAAAGTGTTAGCATGGAGCCAACTATCACTCAACATAGTGTACGCTAAAGTGTTAGCATGGAGCCAACTATCACTCAACATAGTGTATGCTACAGTGTTAGCATGGAGCCTACTAGTCAACATAGTGTACGCTAAAGTGTTAGCATGGAGCCTAGTATCAGTCAACATAGTGTACGCTAAAGTGTTAGCATGGAGCCTAGTATCAGTCAACATAGTGTACACTAAAGTGTTAGCATGGAGCCAACTATCACTCAACATAGTGTATGCTAAAGTGTTAGCATGGAGCATCAGAGCCAACAATCTACCAAGGACACATGGATGGTTCTGATGTCTATGTTCTCATGACTTCCCGGCTAAAATGACCAATGGGACAATCCCAAAACTCAGTGCCTATTCCTCCTCTTGTTGTTATTGTGCCAACATGTGAGATAAAGCTAGACACCTCAATACTGTGCCTGGAGTACTTATGATTACTGCTTACCAGTTAACACTTCCGGTTTTATGGTTTTTAATATCCATGGAATTTCTAATGTCTGTATTGAGCCTATATTGTCCAGTTAAAGTGCTGCGTTGTTGCATTATCATGTAAATGCCTAATACTATATGGAAATATGCTGTATGCCAGCTTCATTGTTTTCAGTGTAAGTTCCCATCTCAATTCTACATTAAAGTATTCGAGATGTACATTAAGGTGGGATTTTTTTTTTATACGTGCATGGACACACACAAATGCAAATACACCACAACACCAGCATTGTGACAAACTGATGTGTGTGTGTGTGTGTGTGTGTGTGTGATGTTTGTGGAGGAATAACCACACATCATGTAGGCCCCTGGCGCTGTGTGTGAGAGTATGTGTGTGTGTGTGTGTGTGTGTGTGTGACAGTGTGAGTATAATCAGTCACACTATGACAGCCAAGAATAGTATGTGTGTGTATGTGTGTTGCATTATTTATACATGTGGAGGAAGGAGAGTTGGGGGGGGGGGCAGGGGGTCTTTGTTAAAACTCTATAATTATCCATGGAGTCACCGGTCATGGGGTGAACACACACACGCACACACACCCTTATACTTTCTTGTTTATCCACCTACGTTTTTATATTTTCCAACCTTTACTCTGGATATTATATATATTTTCATACTGCATAATTTTCATTTAATTTTTTTTTTTTTTGGGGGTATATTTTCATTTAATTGTCATTGTCTCAGTATGTTCTACAGCTGTTATTTTGCACACTGAAACATATTTTTTCACTCGTTTCATTCGTACATTTCCTTATATGTTCTTTAATCAGTGGAATTGCCTGCTGCGTTTTGCTTAACAACCCCATTTGCTGTATTCTTATTGATGTTCTAGGTTTACTTGCTGCATGCTAATATTGTTTTGCTGCTACGGCAACGATAAGTTTCATCAAAACTTGATCAGATGAGGAAATGACTAGAGATTCAATTGGTCGTGAAATTGGAATCGGGTTCCGGTGAATTAAATTGAGTCTTTCATTTTTGAAGCAGCTCTCTCTCTCTCTTTCTCTCTCTCTCTGTCTGCCTCTTTCTCTCTCTCTCTCTCTCTCTCTCTCTCTGGGTAAATGAACTTTGTGTCCTGACCTCGGTGTGCGGAACGCAGTCTGCCATTTAATGAGCAGCATATGATCGTCCTGTGCGCTATGTGTCTAGTCAGCTACTGTACAAAGTGTGTGTGTGTGTGTATGTGGTTTGCTTGTCTGACTGCCCTGCTGTCACTGAACTTAGACCGTGCCCACACACCTAGAAGACACACACACTCTTTGTTGTTAGTGGTTTCAAGCCCTCGTTCGGTCATTAAAGTGATAAGCCTCGGCGTTTTCATATAAATACATGTCCGTTCTGCTGTTCTCTATTACTGACTGATATAACACGACAGTGATTGAGCCTATGTTTCCAGTTTGTTTGGAAAAAAAATAGAAGAAGAACTGGGTAGTTAGCATGAGCAGTGATAGCCACAGACCAAGAAAAGAGCGCCACCTACAGAAAGTCAAACTACATCAACAGAATATCCAAGGAAATCGAGGATCTAGCAGATTACGACTTAAAGATAATACATAAAAAATACATCAAGCATCATACCAGAACACATGCATACACATACATATGTATTTTCCACAGCACCTCCGACAATTTTCCTTCTTCCAGTCTATCCATTGCTCCTTAAAAAGTTAAAAAGTCCTTAAAATGAATCATCATAATGTAGAAGTACTAAAATGTCTTAAATACAGTTATTAAGATTATTGTTTGCCTTTATTTGACAGGAAAGATGGGAGAGAGAGACAAGCGATCGAGGTTCCAGGCCTGATTTCAACTTTTAGGTCTTAGTTTTTTTTTCCCCATCCAATGATAGGTCTGTTTGCACTGATGTCCACTAGATCAGTGTTTCTCAACATGGGGTCCGGGAACCACCAGGGGTCCTTTAGGGGGTTCCAGGGGGTCCCCAGCAAATTGATGACTTGTTAAACTTCAGCACCATTTAATTTACAAGAGGTTAACGCAATTAGAGAATGTAGAAGAATGACTGTTTTGATCATAGTTTCGCTGTTGTCTCTCTACCTACAATACAGATAGTCATGGAATTCTGGACAAAATCATATCTAACAATAAAAATATTCTCAGATTTGGGTCTGAGAGACAAAATCTCATCAAATGGGGGGTCCGTTGCTTTGATGTGAAGTCAATTAGGGGTCCTTGATATGAAAAAGTTTGAGAATCACTGCACTAGATTACATTCATCCAGAACAGGGTTAGCAGTACGATATGCATCATATCTGCTTTACTAAACCCAGTTTGACTTCATGTCCATTAACAAATACTTTCCCAATGTTCTTTTTCTTGCTCATTTATAGTTTAAAGCTGCACTAGGGAATACTTTTTTATGTCAAATCAGCTTAGAGAAGCGGTTCTAAATGTTTAAATTTGCCATAAATCCAATTCTAGGTAGCATTAAAATTAAAGGTCTTTAGTTTGAAATCTGGCTTTGTGTAAACCTGCAGATCCCCTACAGTAGAGTTCACATTTCGGTGTGTGCTGCTTGGCGTCGCGCTCCCCTCCCAATTTGAACCATTATCCTGCACTTTGTAATCAGCTCCAACAATTATAACCTCACAGTGCGCCTGTGATTACTGTCCGCGTGTATTTTGGACAGTTCTGGGAAGGGAGTAAAAAAAAAAAAACGCAAAAAAAAAAAACCTGATACCGGTCCCAACAGAACTCTAGGCTACACATACTTACAGTAACCCGGTCTCTCTCTCTATGTGTGTGTGTGTGTGTGTGTGTGGGTTGCTGTTCGTTTGAAGTGTTCGCTCCCCCTAAATTACAGTGCTGCCATAATGAAGTATTACCATGCAATTCCAAGGCAGACTAGTAAAATGGGTGAGCTAGTGTGTGTGTGTGTGTGTGTGTGTGTGTGTGTGTGTGTATGTTTGTGTATATGTATGTGGGTGTGTGTGTGTGTGTGTGTTTGTGCGTGCGTGCACTGGACACTCGAGGTGAAACGGCAGACGGGTTGCCAGAGCGAAAAGTGTGCCACAGCCCAAGTGTGTGTGTGTGCATGTGGACATTTCTGTGTGTGTGTGTGTGTGTGTGTGTGTGTGCGATCGCGATCCAAGAAGAAAAATAGGTTTCCGTGCGTGATGTAACCCCGCTGTGTTTGCGTGTGTGTTTGCGTGTGTAACAGTGCGTACGAATCCGCTCTGTTAGAAGCGGCGGTTTGCGTGAGCCGCTTCCCAGTTGTGTTCCTGAGCGCGGATCCACCAGCCAGCTGTGAAAAAGCTCACTCCGGATCACACACACACACACACACACACACACACACACACACACACACACACACACACTTGGCGAGCAGGCGTCTCTGGCTGCGGGCTGCGTCGGCCTCACCTCCGGCCTCCCCGGCCTGTTGAATGTTGCATGAGGCCCCGGCCCCGGCCCCGGCCCCGGCTCATACATAGTGCATCAGCACAAACATGCCATCAGATGATATACATACTGCACTGGCACCTGCACCCGCCTCCGCTAACAAGCACCCGATCCATTTTTCATCAGCGGCACGCAGCGGGACGGGTGTCTGAGGACAGGCAGGTAGGAGGCGGGGTGTGTGTGTGTGTGTGTGTGTGTGTGTGTGTGTGTTGTCCTTTGTTGTCTCCCCTTTGGCAAGCTGTCCTCTCAGTTTTAAAGGGTTTTTGTTGTACTCCTTTGTTCTCTGCCATTATTGTCAGACAGTGGTTTGCAAGTTCTTTTAAAAGATGCAAATGGAGGAAAACAACTTTAGCTTGAATGCGAGCAGCCCAGGCTTCTGTCACAAAACCGTATCAAGCTACCAGAGCCGGCCTCCAGGTCCCGATAGCGGCCGCGCTAACACCGCTAACATCTCCAGCTCCCAGCCGATGATGACCTATGTAGCTTTCGGTGTCGTAGCTAGCGTGCTAACAGCGGCGGGGGGGCCCCGGCGCCCTTTAGCAAGTCTCCCCTGCAAAGCGGAGTCTTCTAAATGAGAACCATGCGCCTCCCCAGCTACGTTCAGGGACAGGAGCCGTGGGGTCAGCAGCTGGTGGTGGAGGATATGGCAATCGTTTATGAAAAAAAAAAAAAAAAAAAATGCTTTCTCAAGCCCACCAAAAACATACACTCAGGAAAAAAAAAAAAAAAAAACCTCTGCCCCTGAACAGCCAACAGCTGGGAAGGGTTGGGAGTAGCCTGGAGGCTGGCAAGTCACCCCCCCCTCCCCTCCCCAGTCCAGATGGGGGAGGTTAGGCCGAGGCTAGCTGCAGCCCCCCCCCCCGTCCCCTCCCCTCCACTTCCCAAACTTCCCATTCCCATTAAGGGAAGGCTGAAGATTGCGGAGGAAGGGAAAGGAGGAAGAAAAGCAAAAGAGCATGACTGCTCTGTTTTTCACCCCCACCCCTCCCTCCGTCCTCAGCCTAATCAAATAAAGCAGGAAGCTTCCGAGACGGAAGAGGAGTGTTTATTGATATTTGCGTGAGCTCCTTCACCCCCCGTCCCGTCCCTGCTATTTATTTTCTATCTAACCACTTTTTTTTTTTTTTTTTTTTTTTGCTTTTGACATTGTCAATGTTTTTGCCTCATATATTGCGTCTAACTGAATATTTCAAATCCACTGGGGGGGGGGGGGGGAGAAAGGGTGAGTTTCAACATGTTTTTTTTTTTTTGTTTCCAGCTTCTTAAAACGTACCATTATCTTAAATTGCGCCACTGGGAAATTTCGAGAGAACTCAACATCCGTTGCAAAATGGCTCAGACCGGTCAATTTATTGCAATAAGAGGGCGTCATATGAAATGGAATGGCTGCACAAAACAGGCCTTAAATAAGAATTGATGACCCTCTCCCTCTGTAGTATTGGTCAGACACATATATACAGACGCCGCTCGCCCTGGAGCCAAGAAAAGCCTGTTGAGAGTATTGTGTTACCACCGCTTACCTTTTAGTCCTTAAAAAGTTGAAATTGCATCTTTAAGTAGCTCGCGGACTCCACTCAGAAGTGGCCTTTAAGTGGAAAAGTGGAACAGCCCTGTGCTGGGAACTGGACGGAGACCTTAATGCAGATCTTATGTGAAACGGTGCCAAGAGAGAAGCTCCATCATCCGCCGTAAAGGGGGGAATTGACACAGGAGTCCTAAATCTGGCAGAGCGAACCCTCAGCTAGTTATTCATAACACGCTGAGAGAGACCCCCGCTCCGCGTTTAATGGCACCGACATTGATAATGGTTTGGCCCGTGCACGTTACACGAACGGGACCCCCCGCTAGGAACCCGCTCCTCGGGCCAATATTGAAATAATAAACAGTGCGGGAGAGGGAGAACCCCCCGAGCCAAACCCCCCCCTGTCACGTCCGAGCATGGACTCTGGATTTTCTGAAACTTTTATAAGGCCGCGTAAAAAAAAAAAAAAAACCCCGAGAATAACTACCGGCCGCTCGCCTCGATGTAAAAAAAAATCATACGCTGATATTATATTATTGTGAGAGATATGGGACGTCCAAACAGATTACAGGGTGGGACGCCAAATCGGATGTCAGTTCGTCCGACGCCGATATCAAATGGTCCCGTCAACGCGCGTTAAAAGTCTCGTGAAAACCGGTTTTGGCACGGCCGAGGGGGGGGGGGGGGGGGCGGTACTTGAGATGTGGCCCGGAGTAACAAAGGGAAACTTTTTTTTTTTTTTTTTCATGAACTGCCACTGCGAGAGCCTGTCTTGTTATTTTCAATGGTCCTTTTGTTAGAGGTCATTGAGAGGCGACAGCTTGATTTCCCCTGAAGCCATCCGCGTGTGTGTGTGTGTGTGTGTGTGTGTGTGTGTGTGTGTGAGTGCACATGCCGCCTCTCTGACATATCACTCGTCATGTGGCAGCCGTCTGTCCGCTCTGTGTGTGTGTGTGTGTGTGTGTGTGTGTGTGTGTGTGTACACAGTGCAGTAATCCAAGCCTACCTGCGGCCCTGTGGGCTCGCTGCTGACTGCTCCCTTAAGGTCAGAACTCATGACCTCCAGGGTCCCGGGGCAGATCAGTGTCCTGGGGTGCTGTTGTCTCTCTCTCTCTCTCCCGTAACCATCCCATACACAACGCTCCCCCTGTCCACCCACCCACACACACACACACACACACACACACACACACACTGCGGGGCCATCAGGCGAGGAAATTGAAAACATGGACCCCTGCCCCCTACTACCCATTACAATATGAGGTATGCAAACACAGACCATCAGGTGTGCATGCATATCCTGAATATGGACACACACACACACACACACACACACACACACACTAGGGTTAGACTGATATATGGGTTTGCCAATATTTTGTGAATTTCGGCAAAACTGTTATGTAGGCTACTTTCTTTTTGAATATTTAATCCCAAATGGTTATTTTTTAATTTTTTTATAACATATCAAAGATCATGAATATGTGGAGAACTCACTTTTAATAAAGTCAGATAGAGGTATAATTCCAAGTGATTTATGCATAATTTTCCTTGTATTAAAATCAGATCCGGTCCACCTCTGATATGCTGAATATGATGCAGTTTGATTGATGACATATTTATTGCAGAAATTATCAATACTAGACTGGTTGTCTATGGGAAGCCCTTAATCTGAATTGATTCTAATGAGACATTTGGATCAAAGTATGCATTTCAATATTATTGTTTTCGTTTTTATTATTGTGCTTTTAAATGGAGAGTTTTAGTGTCATGTGGTTTAAATGATTTTTCAGAGGCATAAATCAAATTTTGTGGGAAAAATTATATTTTTTGGCATGAAAATGGTCAAATTTAAAGACATCGAATATTGGTACAAAATATCAGCTATCAGCTACAAAATCCCATATCAGTCAAACCGTAACACACACACACATTGACACACACACACACACACACACACATGTCCTAGGGAGACCATTTGTAGGGTCTAATTGTGAGGTAATGGAGGTTGGGCTGAGAGGGGTGAGAGGTGAAAGGTCAGATGAGTGTGTTGTTGGAGAGGCCTCAGCCAGGCGACGACCAACCAGGATCGTGTCACGTGTGTGTGTGTGTGTGTGTGTGTGTGTGTGTATGTGTGCGTGTGTGAGAAACAAGATTAGCAAAGCCCTTCAGCCCTTTGTTAAAAACATTAGGGCCCTGATATTATGCCAGAAAGGCACTGAGGCATTTTGAGGCATTTCCAAACATCCCACACTAAGATCTCACACACACACACACACACACACACACACACACACACTCCTGGTTTCCACAAAAAAAAAAATCTGTTTTGCAATTTGGACATCACTTCATATTACCTCCAACCAGCCTCGCATAAACCCCAGCTGTGTGTCGCTTTAGAGCATACACACACACACACACAAACACACTACTTGCACACTCACTCACACACACAGGCATGTAACTCTAGCTCTTCCAGGTCTCTCTCTAAGCCCGCCTGCACTTCCACAATCCCCTTCACCTATTAACATGTGTAAGAGCGACAAGGTCTCACCTTTAATGAGAAAAGCCAGGCCCGCCCTGCTAGTTCATTAGACCTTCAGCCGTGTTGAATTAGATGCAGCGGCGGGCCCTGCGCTTTCTCACTGCAAGGCTGCTCACTTACACTCTCACATGTGCTCCAGCCCTATAAGATGAGGTAGAGATGTGACATTCCTGAATAGTATGAAATGCAAAAAAAAAATCAACAGTCTATACATTGGAAAAGATTTGGAGATAAGTTATTTGGTTTGAAAACGTTCACAAAGCAATAGTAAATATCCCTGATAGTGTAAAACGGTTCCAAATTGAGAACATGTGGTTATACAAATAAGTGTGGAAGTTTTGCCTTTGCTTAGATCAGTGGTTCTCAACGTGGGGTCCGGGGACCACCAGGGGTCCTTGAGGGGGGTTCCAGAGGGTCCCCAGCAAACTGATGAATTGTTAAACTTCACCATTATTTTATTTACAAGTTAACACAATTAGAATGTCGAAGAATGACTGTTTTGATAGTTTCACTGTTATCTCTCTACGTACAATACAGGTAGTCAGGGAATTCTGGACAAAATCATATCTAACTAATATGCTCGGATTTGTGTCAGAAAAACTAAATCTCATCAGATGGGGGTCTGTGGCCCTAAAGTGTGCTAAGTTATGCGTCCTTGATATGAAAAAGGTTGAGAATCACTGGGTTAGATCATTATTGCATTATTAATATTATATTAAAAAAATGTGTCTGTATATTCTACTGTGTATAATACGGTATCTAGTGTCAGATTTGTTAATGCATCGATGACTGGCCTCTGCTTTAAGTCCATCCCATTTGGCTGTTCTCGCTATCATTTAGCACTGCAGAAATGATTACGTATTAAATACTATAGATACGACAAATACGAGGAAGGAATTAAGTAGCGGTGCAGAATCGGATCAGACAAGTACAGCTTTGGAAGCCCTTAGTCGGTTCGGATGTACTGTTGGACCGATGTGCTCGACAGAAAACAAACCATCATTTAGACCCAATCTTCTAATTGAAGAGCCAAACAGGAGTCATGGGGCCCGGCGTTGGCGTGGAGAGCCCGGTCAAGAGGAAGACTGCTGATCAGCACTCATTACCACTCAGAGTCTCATCCATTTCCCCTCAGGAAATGATTCTTTTTTTTTCCCCCAAAGGATCATCCATTGATGGCGGCTGGGATGTGAAGGATGGATTCTTGTTCAAAACTGCAAAAACAACAGTGTATTTCCCCAAGTTGACTCAAGTGAAGTTGAACTCCCAACCTGCAGAAAAAGAATCCAACTCATGGCTGGTCTTTAGCCCTATAGTGTATGACTAGCTGCTAACATTTTGTAGGCTGAAGGAATACACAAGGTTTCTGATACATTGTCCCAGTCAATTTATCTGGTAGTAATGAGAGCATAGACACCAAAATCATCCATGTGTCCCTGGTAGATTGTTGGTGCTTCATGCTTCATGCTAACACTTTAGCGTACACTATGTTGAGTGATAGCAGGCTCCATGCTAACACTTTAGCATACACTATGTTGAGTGATAGTAGGCTCCATGCTAACACTTTAACATACACTATGTTGAGTGATAGTAGGCTCCATGCTAACACTTTAACATACACTATGTTGAGTGATAGTAGGCTCCATGCTAACACTTTAGCGTACACTATGTTGAGTGATAGTAGGTCACTAGCATCATCTCAGTAGTGATAAAATGTGAACCTGTGGCAGCTCTAAAGCTAAATGCTTTAGTAATCCTAAATGATATGTGGCCTGGTCTGGCAATTTAGTGTCGGAGACTGGTAACATTTACACAAAATCTGTAATAAAAACAAGGTCCTGCTTTGAACTAGCAGGGCCTACATTCCTGTTTCAAGAGAGTTTCAAACAGCTGTTCACAGCCATTGTTGCCCGTTGCTCGTCACCTACCACCAGCCATTGTTGCTAGTCACCTACTATCACTCAACATAGTGTATGCTAATGTGTTAGCATGGATCACCGGTTTAAGTGTATCGTCTGTGTGGCTATCATACGTGTTCGTGTTCATGTCTTGAATATTGTGCAGTGCTCTTGGTGGGATGCACAAAGACACAACAAGCCACGGTGGAGAGAGTCCAAACACGCGCCCTTTAAAAATGATTAGAAGAAGAGCCGGTGTCACCTCACGGGTACGACCCTCACTTCAGTGTAGGAGGGAGGAGGTTGCCGTGAGTTTGATACGGGACACGCAGCAACCTCAACACCCCCTGCATGACCCGCTGCCCCCCAACGCGAGCCAGCTGTGCTACCAGAACATCGAGAAACAAATCGGCGGAGTTCGGTGCCAAAACAAATCGACTGAAAAAATTCCACTCCGCATACTGCAGTCCGGCTGATCATGATATGATGGAGCGTTTAAGCTTGAATGGTCCCACCACTGATTGATGCTCATATTAATAAGGAATGGAGAAAATGAAAATTGAAGTAAATTGCGGAAAGGAAGGCGGAACAACTGAACTACGGAACACATATGGCAGATAACAGATAATCCACCGACGCCGGAGCCAACGACCTACCGGGGACACATGTATGATTTTGGTGTCTATGATGTCATCACTACCAAATGTAACCAAAATCTTTGTGTATTCCTTTAAGGTCGTGCCGTGGTAACACTCCCCCTTTTAATGACCTGGAAATCACTATAATTAAGGAAATCCAAGTCGGTAATTGTTTCAAGTGATATAATTATGAAGTAATGCTATTAACTGCTTAGTGTACTAAGTGGGGACACTAACTAACCAAGCAAATGAAATTACTTCACTGTTAACACTCCTACTTCAATTTGGAATACACTGTATTGAAATGGTGTGTCCAGTTCCGCTCGTTTCTTGGTCGGAAATAAACGTAACAGGGTGAAACGAGGGGCAAAGATAAGGCAAAGGTTGTCGGACTCATTTTAGATTCTTATAGAGTGATACAGTGTGTGTGTGTGTGTGTGTGCGTGTGTGTGTGTGTGTGTGTGAGAGAGTCTTCCTGTTAGCTCAGTGAATCAGCCTGTAAACAGACACCTATGAGCAGCTGGGCACTTGGCTCCAGCGCAACTCCTCCATAGAGAGGAGAGGAACTGCTGACCTCAACACACACACACACACACACACACGCACACACACACACACACACACAAGAACCGTGTGTATGCATGCACAACAAACTGTACATCACCGCACGCAGACACAAACATCCATAAACACATAGATCCACTCGACAACACACACTCTCTCTCTCTCACTCACACACACACACACACACACACACACACACACACATTCCCCTCAGCTCCCACAGGAGACAGACGCTGCCATGTTTACTGCCTCGCCGGAAACTTTCACAGGAAGGAGCGAGAGACCAGCGCCTATCATTCTCTCTCTCTCTCTCTCTCTCTCTCTCTCTCCTCTTCCAAACTTCTTTCTTTCTTTTTTTTTCTCTTTTTATTTCGGACATCTCTACATCAACACTTCGGTCGGGTTTATTTGTCCAAGACAACAACGCGGCGGGTTTTATTGCTCCCCGAATCTAAATCAGGAGGGGGTGCCGGGGCCGAATTTCCGGACGAAAACGCCAGTCGAAACACTCGGGAGAATGTAAACCGGGCCTGGAGCATAAGTGATAACAAATAAGAGATGCGCCCTAGCTGTGAGCCGTACACTCCAAATGTTTTTGTTTTTTTTTATTCTGAAGGACACCGAGGAGTCTGGCTGGAGCTCCGGCCAGGAAAACACTCCAGAAGCCTCCAAATATCATCGCCTTCCTCTCTCTCCCTCTCTCTCTCTCTCTCTCTCTCTCTCTCCCCCCCCCATCTCTCTCTCCGCAGTCTCGGCTCGTCCCTGTTGTGTAATTCAACGGATTTAGTGCTGGTGTTGTCTTCGACTTTTGCGATACGGCCTCCAAATTTGACCTGCTGCTACTTAATAAAGATAGCTGCTGATTTACCGAGGTTTTTTTTGGACGCCCAACAAGTCCATGAGAAACCATGGGAATGATGGAAACTTCAATAAAGAACAGAAAAAAAAAAGATAAGGTTAACGTTGATTATAACAGTTTTATTAATGGTCAACATCAGGCTAATGTGTGACTCCCATCCATTTTGCACATTATAAAATAGCAAAAAATCAGACTTTTACCGCATGCATAGTATTTTGTAAATCAGCAATTTTGCACTCTGACTGTATCAAACTGTGTTCTAACTGATATGCAAATTCACACATTTTCAATGAGCTATTAGCTAATTTGAATATGTTCATCACAAAATAAATAGAAGTCCCAATACAAAGCGTGTCCATATTCAACATACATATGTCGCTCAGGTGGAAGAGAACTTGTCGATCTGAATTGTGTCGAAATGTAATTCCACATAAAACCTTTCAATCGGGGACGCTGTGTGTATCGCACAGCTTTGGACACAGTTTTGAAATACACACACACGCATGGACACACACTCTCTTCACACACACACGTGGAAATCTCGGTCACCGGATGTTGAGAGTGAGGGAGAGAGAAAGTAATCGTGTGTGTGTGGAGACAGGATTTTCCTTTGATTGTCCCTTATAGGGTTAAACGGATATATGGGACCGATATTTACCTTATATTAAACTCCAGGTCTCGTCCAGTCAGTGTGGTCCACCTCTGATATGATGCAGTTTGATTGGATACAATACAAGTATGTATCATTATGTTTTTTTCAATGGATTTCAATGGAGAGTTTTAGTGTCCCATGGTGTCTAAGTGCTGTTTCTTGTCCAACCTGACAAGGATAAAATTCTGGGGGCAAATTTTGTAGCATGAAATTTGGTCAAATTTAAAGACACAGCACAATATATCAGCAGCTTCAAATACACTGGTATCGGCCTTCAAAAACCCATATCGGTCAAATCCATGTCACTTGTGTTGATTGTTCAAAAGGCACTTAAAATGAGTTTATATTTAATTAAGAGAAATTTGTATTCATACACTCGATGTGGCACTTTCCCCAGTGAGGGAAAAGTGTTTATGTCAGCACATATAGAAAGAAATATATATATGTATATAGAAAGCATTGTCCTTTCAATCATGCGTCTACCCTTTCAGAAAGTTGGCACTGCAGTATGTTTGTGCTAGAGTTTGACCAATATGGGATTTAAAGGTCAGTACCGATATTTTTAGACTGAAGTAACCATCATGGGACACTAAAGTTCTCCACCCCACCCATTCAGTGGCTGGGAAACTCTGGGATACAATAAATGAACTCTAAATGAAGAATTAATTTACAAAAGAGAGGAACTCCATCATATCAGAGTTGGACTGGCTGATATCTGATATTTAATAAAAGGCCAATATCAGCACTATATTGGTCTAACCCTTGTTTGTATGTCATTGGTGTCATAGCAGTTTTCTGTAACCTAAAGGAAATTTTTTTAAAAGAAAATGCATCACACAACACTCGTTTCTTTCTCCTCATAGCGGCAAAAGATTGGACGGTGAGATTTGCAATTTCCTTATCACGTCACACAGTTTAGTATTCTCTACCATGCGAGCCTAACCCACACTGACTGGGACTGATCCAATCATCAGTCACAGCAGTGAGAGGAAAAAAAAGGCACAAAATGGTAGCTTGGGGAGTTGATAAAGTTTCTAGTCAATTTACTGCAGCAAAGATCTCAAAAAGGGCAAGCAGTCGAGGGTTTTAAAAAGATTTGGGCTTTTCCAAATTCAGAGATTAACTGCATATGAGATTAATTTCATCATGCTTAAAGGACCATTTTGCCATGTCTTCCCATTCATTTAGTTCAAAATCAACTTGGAGAGATTTAAACCTTGTAATTCATCACAGTGTCTATTATTTTTTTTATTTTTATTTTTATTTTTTTTATTTTTTTTTTTTTTTTATCATTTTGTTTAAATGAAATTGATTTGAAAATAAATAAATAAATAATGTGACATTCTGGACTAATTTTTATGTCTTTAGACAACATTTTGCCATTTTGCCATAAGTATATTTTGAGTGCATGACCGTTATTATAATCAGAGCACGGTATTGTTGTTTTTCAGTTTTGTAACGTCATGTTTATAACTATATACATATATATAGCACATATTGCATATCTAGTAATCATATTTAAGTAAGGAATCAATACTAAGTAAATCCATACATGTAAGTAATCCATACTCTCCCTCATACTTCCCACCCGTACAGCATGCATATATATATATATTAAAATTCTCAGTTGCATATTGTTTTCATATTTTCATTGCTTATTTTATGTTATTTTTGTGTGCTGATATTCTACTTTCTCTGTCCCTGAGTATCCTAATAGTTTTGCTGTTGCAACGACCCAATGTCCCCAGGGGCATCAATAAAGTTCCATCTTGTGATATGATAAACAAAATGTACAATCACTTAAGGGGGTTGAGTCCTTGTATAGTTCAGGACACAGTATTACATTGAGCATCACAAACAAGCGTTCAATTTAATATCATGTCATTCTAAATGTGTTTATAACTCGCTTATGCCTCATTAGCACCATTTCAAGCAAAGTACAACCATCTACGCTTCTAATGGATTCATATTCTGTTTGTTATCCATGACAATGACAATGCACAATGCAGGCGTTACCGAGCCAAGTGTTAATAGATACACGACAGTCCCAGACTATCCGGATGGGAAATATCGGGACGCTGACAGTGATACAGGCTCGTTTCACGGTCAGAAGGCCTTGAACTTTTAGCTCTCAAGTGCTCAAATTAGTGCAAGTTGTACGCATTTGGGTCCAAAACACAGTAAAAGTCTAGACTAGGGCTTGACTGATATAAGGCTGACGACGATATTTTTGGACTGAATCTTTGGACTGACATTTTTTGCGGATATTCAATATGTTTAAATTTGACCATTTTCATGCACGTGTTTACCTTTTACTCCCGGATTTTTCTTTTTTCTTGTCAGCGTGGAAAAGCCTCTGAAACAGCACTTAGAACACTAATGTCTCATTAGAACCAGTTCAGATTAAGGGCTTCCCATAGACCAGTGATTCTCAACCTTTTTCATATCAAGGACCCCTAATTAAGTCCACATTAGGGCCACAAACCACCGTTTGATGAGATTTTGTCTCTTGGACCCAAATCTGAGAGTATATTTATTGTTAAATACAATTTTGTCTAGAATCCCATGACTATCTGTATTGTAGGTAGAGAGTGAAACTGTGATCAGTCATTCTTCTACATTCTCTAATTGTGTTAACTTCTTGTAAATGAAATAATGCTGAAATTTAACAATTCATCAGTTTGCTTTGGTCCTCCTGGCACCCCCTTCACGGACCCCTGGTGGTCCCCGGACCCCACGTTGAGAACCGCTGGCTTAGACACCCAGAGTAGAATAAGAGGTGGACCACACTGACTCTACCAGATCTGATAAAACCAGCATATCCCGTACCGTTCTAACCTATGTGGCGTTCTATTACGCCGGCCATCGAATCATTAAACCTCTTCTGAACATGCGGAGGAAACCGGGGAAACCTCATTTCCGCCGGGTTGGGGTCAAGCTGGAGAGCAAACTACCAGATTCATTTTCCACCGCATGATTTTTTTCTTTTTTGCGCACACGGAGAGAGCGGAGGGGGCCGAAAGTGCCTCCGTTTTTTTTTTTTTTTCTCTCAGCCTTTCCGCGAACGGTGGAGAACGTACCGGGAACTCGTTGACATCTCCTTGACCCCTCAACGCACGCAACTTACTTGTGTCCCTTTTTGCGTGAAGCGCGGCACTGGTGGAGAGAGTGGGGAGGGGGGGGGGATCGCTCCAGGGCCAGGCTGAACTTCCCGTGGAGGTGTAAAGGGATAAAGGAAGAGGGGGGGGGAAGCTGGGAAGAGGGAGAGGACGAGGCCGCGTGAGGAGATGAGAGTCTGAGCCCGGCTTAGACGGTCCTCCCTTTTCAGTGGCTCCTGCCGTCCCTACCGGCTATCATATACTCCGTGGCCTTGCCCTACCCCCCCCACCCCCCACCCCCACCCCCACCCCCTCCTCATCCCCCTCTTCCTACCCCGAGCGGTGCTTTTTACAGCGGAGCGAGAGAGAGAGAGAGAGACACTCTGTACTGTCGGGGCACACTTGTAAAAAGCCTCTCTTCTTCCTTTCACTCTCTCTCTCTCTCGCTCTCTCTCTCTCTCTCTCTCTCTCTCTCTCCGGCTCGGGCTCGCGTCAAAAAAGCAGGAGGAGGAGGGCTGCTCGACAATGCCTGGCCCAGGTTCGCCGCGGGTCACGGCGCTTCCAAAGCCCCGGCCCGAGCGCGGAAGTTCACGGCGCCTCGTGTTCCGAAAGGGGTTTTAAGTCTATTCAGTGAGAAATTTTAGCCGGAATTAAGGCAGAAATTATGTTTTTTCTGCCTTTTTATGAACATGTGAAAGGCAGTTTTCATGATTTGATGGCAATAATAGAATTCCACATTAGGGTTACAATGACTCGAATGCTGATGGAGCCAATATCGGCGTTTTGTTGAAGGTGTTATGTGTTTTTACATTATATAACTGAATCACAACCATATGTATTTTGAGACATTTTTATATTTACTATCAATAAGCAAGATGCTGTCAGCCTCTACCGGCCTCTACTCTGCTGTAAATCTGCTGCACTGCTTTACGGCACAGTGGAAAATTGCTTTATGACACAAAGCAATTTTCGCAGGAGCTATTTTTACTTAACACAGTAACACACAACTTAACCTGGTCAGAATGCATATTAGCTGTTATCAAAGCTGTTATTGGCTCTTATCCTTCTTCTGACTCTAAAATGACACCAGGGAGGGCAGAGAGAGACCCCCATTTGATGAGATTTTGTCTCTCGGACCCAAATCTGAGAATATTTTTATTGTTAGATATGATTTTGTCCAGAATCCCATGACTATCTGTATTGTAGGCAGAGAGATAACAGTGAAACTATGATCAAAACAGTCATTCTTCTACATTCTCTAATTGCGTTAACTTCTTGTAAAAGAAATAATACTGAGGTTTAACAGTTCATCAATTTTCTGGGGACCCCCTGGAACCCTCTCAAGGACCCCTGGTGGTCCCCGGACCCCACGTTGAGAACCACTGGTCTAAACGCTGTTTCGGACGCTTTTCCACCCTGACAAAGATATCTAATGTAAAGATATATAATAAGTGTAAAGATATATAATAAGCAGGAAATAATTCAGTCTAAAAGGCCAAAAAAGCTCCAGATATGGCTCGTGTGTTGTGGATTTGTAGAGCTTTCCTGTGTTTCTTTTAAGGTTTCATTCAGAGATGGTTTGTGTTCCCATTTCTCTTTTTCTTTTTTTTTGTCGTTTTCTCACTTTGTTGCCAATACATTGGACTAACTGTTAATCATTTTCCGTCTGTCTCTCTTCCATGTCCTGCTGGCCCGGTCGGACGTGGCGCTACAGGTGAGTGCCACGACCTTTGCCCCTAACAATGGGCTAGTGTGTCCGCTTTATGGCATCAAACCCCACAGATCTCTCTCTCTCTCCTCTTGTTCCTCTTTCTCTCTCTCTCATTCTTTCTCTCTCTCTCTCTCTCCCACCCCATTCTTGAGTTTCGGTGTCATGGGCCCTTAACACTCCCGCCGAGGGAAACCTCCATTCCACCCTGACACCCTGTCATTATTTTAATCAAATGCAATTACCACCATTATGGGGACAATTGAGTTTTGTTGACTGGCCTTTTGCTGTCACCCCTAGCCCCTGCCCCCGTCCTGCCCCCCCCACCACTGTAACACACACACACAAACACACACACACATAGACAACAATCGCCCCGGACAACAGTTAAAAGTCGAAAAGTCAGGCAGGCGTGTGGGCTAGAGGGGGGCGATCAGAGACAGAAAACACACATTGTACTGTCCACAGTAACCCCCCCCCCCAATCCAATTTTGAGTGCTGTATGAGAGAGAGAGAGAGAGAGAGAGGGAGGGGGGGTTGAATTTGATTTAAGTGTTAAGAGAGAGCCTTGTGTTTGGCTGGCATGTCAGGGCCCAGTGCAAAGTGTGTTTTAGAGTGTGTGTCTGTGTGGTTTTGGTGTGCATCATCCATTTTTTTTTTTCGGGGTGGGGAGGGGAGGGGGGGTTTAAAGACAGCGTGACACTGTTGTGGGACGAGGCGTCAAACTGACGGCTTTTGTGGCTAGTGGCGAAAAAACTGGGCCTTCCTTTGTCTCCTTTCACCCCCCCACCCCCACCCCCACCACCCCCTGTCCCATTATGTTTGCACCGCTGCAAAATATGATTTCAGATCATCGCAGGAGACGCGGTGTGTGTGTGTGTGTGTGTGTGTGTGGAGGGGATGAGGGGATGGAGGGTGGGGGGGGGGGGTCGGATTGCTGAATAGCCTCCTGTCTTTCTAGTCCAGTGTAGTAATCAGCAGGCTGAGCCCCCCAGGATGGGGGAAGAAGACGGGGATAAAGACTGTAAGTGTTCTGAAGATGTGACCGCCACACCACCGCTTCTTTTGCCTCGTGGGCGCTAGGAAAGAATTCACAGATCTGTCATCTGCCAGACATTAACCCCACCCCCCCCACACACACACACCAAACCCCCTTGCTCTTTCACACACACACACACACACACTCATACACACACACACCCCTGTTTTTCCCCCAGCCATCCTCAGGATTCCTTCCTGTAACTTCGGGTGACCTCCTCCCCTCGGCCCAGACACACAATAACCCAGTGGATCCTTCAGTGGCCCCCGCCTGGTGTGAGAAGACTTAGACCAGTGTCTCAGGACCTTATGAATCGCCCGCAGGTACACTGGAACCGTTGGGTGAAAGGGAAAGAGGTCAGGGTAGGGAGGAGTGGAGGATGTGTGTGTGTGTGTGTGTGTGTGTGTGTGAGGACGCTCACGCCGCACGATGCGCCCTAACAAGAAGGCAATATAAACACGACACACCGACAGGGGGCGGGGGGGAATTCCTCATGCATGGCTACTCACCCAACATGAAATGTTTATGTTGTGTGTGTGTGTGTGTGTGTGTGTGTGTGTGTGTGTGTGTGCGCGCGCTTGAGAAAAAAAACAAGGGACAAGGTCAAAGTGGAAGATATGGATATCGAACAGGACAAGACATTAACATTTCACCAGCACCTTTCTTCCACCACCTCTCTCCTTTTTTCTCACCCTCTCTATCCTTTCTTTTCGACAAACACGGCGGCGTTCCCCACCGGGGGGGGGTCGGAGCAGGCTCTCAGCGTGTGGGGTGGGGGGGGGGATGCTGAGGCGAGCCCGAGGCGCATCCACGCAGCGCCGGGGAGAGAAAGAGAGAGAGAGAGCAGAGAGGTGGAGAAAGAAAGGGAGAGAGTGGTATAAAATGTGCAACCTTCACGTCGGGCGGGGGGGAGAGAGCGGCCCCGGGGCAGCCTGCTCCGTCCCCCCAGGCACTCGCCCCTCTCCGACAGCTTTTAGACACACTCTTTCCTCCCCTCTTTCACACTTCACGCTTTTTTAATGAGCTGTACCGGAGGAGTGGCGAGCGCGTTTGAAACGGCAAAACACCCGAGCGAGGCCCGAGCCGGAGAAAGGCTATGTGGCCCTGAAGTGACGAGTCAGCCTTTGTCGCTGTGGCTTTATGATGTTTTTGTGTACTTGTCCTTTGTTGGAGTATTTTTGGAATCAGTTTTCCTTTTTACTTGAGTATGTGTTGACTTATTTGTTGTACTTTGCTATGTTTTAAATCACTTATGGTACGACAGAGTACAACACGGTACCACACGGTACAGTACTGCAGTGATTTTCAACCTTTTTCATATCAAGGACCCCTAATTTAGTCCACGTTAGAGCCACAGACCCCCATTTGATGAGATTTTCTCTCTCGGAACCGAATCTGAGAATATTTTTATTGTCAGATATGATTTTGTCCAGGACTCCATGACTGTCTGTATTGTAGGTAGAGAGATAACAGAGAAACTATGATCAGAACAGTCAATCTTTTACATTCTCTAATTGTGTTCACTTCTTGTAAATTAAATAATGCTGAATTTTAAGGGACCCCCTGGAACTCCCTCAAGGACCCCTGGTGGTCCCCGGACCCCACGTTTATTGTCAGATTTCTCTGAAATTTGCGATGCATCTTAGCAGCTCCGTTTTAAAAACAACATCAGGGTGAACACACAGTCACACTGCACATAACACACATAATCACAATGCACTCAACGTCCATTACAGAGTACAAACTTTGTGGGACCTCTGTACAAATCGCACCAGGAATGTGACAATTGGTGTGTGCCTGGAGGGGAAACTGGATGAATGTCATCAGATCCAAATCACCCCCCCCCCCCCTTTGCCCATATGCGTGGCCTTGGCTTGTTGAGACTTTAAACACTCTCTCTCTCTCTCCTCCTCCTCCCTCATCCTCCCTCTTTCACACTTCACTTTTAACGACCTGCACCGCCAAAGCGCTGAGCACGCCTGTGCCGAGAATTTCGACGGGAAAAAAAAACACAAAAAAAACAAAAACGACTCACTCAGGCCCGAGCCGGAGAAAAAGGTTACGCGGCCCCGAAATGACAGGGTCTAGCCGGGCCTTTGTTGCCGTCGCTTTATTACATTTCGGTTTCTTTAATAAAAGACTAGAGGCAGCCCGGGCCGGGAATAGGCCTCGCTCTTTCCCGGCTCTGACCATCCCCGCTGTTTACTTTAAGCATGACATTAGCACCCAGCGTGCATATGTTAAGGGCCCTCTCGGAAAGTACAGTGTGCGGTCGGAGCGAGGGATTTGTTCAAATTAGGCTCTTAAAGATCATGTAACATAAGTGGAAACAAATGTGGATGCCTCTGCCATGTTATTCTTCCGATGCTCCGCCAAAAGGCCCCCGGGGGCCTCGGAGCGGCTCCTGCCTCCTACTGCCTAAAAAAAAAAAAAAAAGACAGAAGACAGAACTCGGCTTAAGCTCTATTCTCGTCCCGCGCTGGGCCGCTTCACGGGGCACCTAGGGGTGTTTTAGAAGACGAAGAAGAAGACTCCCGACTCCCCCCCCCCCCCCCCGAGGCCCCTCCGTCATGCAGAGCGCGTAGGAGGGCCGAGCTATGCCCAACTGCCCCGCGTCCATTGAGTCCCGTCTGTTTTACATGGTAATGAATGGCGGTCAGAGAAAACAAGTGTCCCCGTATCAAAGGGCTGAACTAACATGCCTTTCTCACGGAGTCGGAGAAGTGGCCCTTTGTCGCGGCCGGACGCCCGCCATCGACTCTCCCAGCCTCTCGCAAAATATGCCCCATTGTTGGAGAAGGCCAAGTCCCGTTTACTACTCCGGACCGGCCCGGCATTCCTGAAGTCAGCAACCCCCCATCCAACTCCCCTTCTCTTCTTCTTCCTAAAGCTTTCAACGGTGGAACGAATTACAATTACCTTCCTCACTTGGAAAATCGAGTCCTTTTTTTGTGTACTTGTACTGTTTTTTGAGTACTCGTTTACTTGGGAGTTTGGAGTAATTCTACTTTTACTCGAATCCTCTTTTTTGACTTCCGTTTAAATCGTATCCAGAGATTTTTTTTTCTAGGCTCTCCGTAAGCGTCCCGCAGAACCGGGACAATTTACGTGCGAGGAGCGAGGGGAAAACGAGGTCGGAGACAGTCGGTGAATGTCATCAGATCCAAATCATCTCCCCCCCCCCCCCACCCCCACCCCAGCCCCTTGGTCCACGGCCTTGGCCCGTTTTTAGATTTACAGTCGGTGAAGAAATGAAGGAAACCACCACTGACATGTCCCTGAATCGCAGTACTGATTAATGCTTGTACATTCATCTCGTAAAGAGCTCCCCTCTGTTTCTGAATCGCATGGGAAAGACCGTACGTAACCGGAACTTCACTCTCAAGTACGTTTCAAACACGCGACTTTTCCCCGCTAAGTAGATTTCACGCCACGCACTTCAACTCATCCGTTCCAGATCTCTCTTTCAGTGCGATACCACTCCTCTCATCTCCCGAGCGCTAAGCTAGAAGATGGCCTCGAGGAGGAGGGGAAACACGTCCCTTCGGCAAATACCATCCACGGCTGGAAATGGGGCGGTGGGTGAGTGCGGGTGGGGGGGGTGGGGGGGGATTTCGTTCCTCCTTTTCCTCTAGTCAGGAACAGGCAGTGCTCAAGAAGAGACTTAGCTCGAAGTGCGGTAAACCCTTAGAGAGCGCCGAGGTCTTCTTCTTCGTCTTCTTCTTCTTCTTCTTCCTCGGTGAAAATGGTGGCAGCGAAAAAAAATGGCGCTCGGGGAAAAACAAGGCGGTCGAGTCCATTTTAAAAGCCGCCCCCCACCCCACCCCATCCACCATCCACTCCCCCCCCCCCCACCCTGTCACGGTGTCGGTAGTGTTGGAATGTTTTTCATCAGAAGGGGGCTATTTGCTCGGCTCCCAGCTCTCTGCAAGTGTGTGTGTGTGTGTGTGTGTGTGTGTGTGTGTGTGTGTGTGGTGTGTGTGTGTGTGTGTGTGTGTGTGTGTGTGTGTGTGTGTGTGTGTGTGTGTGTGTGTGAGTGAGAGAGTGAGTGAGAGAGAGAAGCACAGCTCAGGAAAGCATTTATTTATAGGTATCTGAAAGCTGCGGGGCCCTGAAAAACTCTGGGATGTATTATGACGTGCCTTTGGAAAAAAAAAAAAAAGCAAAAAACAAATCCCCCCCCCCCACCCCCCTTACAGCCAGATCCAGCTATTTTTATCACTTAGGTTAGCTCCCAATTGTACGCCATAAAAGCTGTGTTCTCACCCCGAGCCCCCTCTCCCTCCCCCTCCTCCCCCTCCCATGGCCTTGTTGTTTTGAAGCACTGGGGTTTTTTTTTTTTTTTTTTTTTAGCCAAACGCCAGGCAGGTGTCCCCGTGCAAAAGCGTGCACGCCGGGGCCCGACCTCTGTCCTACACGAGCCCGAACACGACTGTCAGACAATATGGCGGGGGGGGCTTCGGGGGGGGGGGGGGGGGGGCTTTGAGGATTCCGAATCGCACGACGCTCGTGGTAGAGAAGCCGCTTTTGCCTACACACCCCGGGTCGGTCTCCGAGAATATCGGGACCGGGAACGGGATCGCTACCACCACCCCCCCCCCCCCCCGCGACGACGATGATGATGAAGTCAGCACCTCTCAACATCTCGCCCCCCCCCCCCCTTTAATGGAGTCTTCCCTGCCTTTTGTCCTTTAACCATCCATTTCCATCAATTATTCAGCGGGGAGAAAGGCAAACCGTTTGAGTGGGTAACACTGATCCAGTGTACTCAACCAATCTATGCAGTGTAAGTAATAAAATACCGCACACTCAGACGACACAATAAAAGAGATGGAGACAGAGGAGACGCTTGTTAAAAATGTAAGTAGACGGAAGCACGCGGCAGGAGGAGGAGGAGGAGGAGGAGGAGGAGGAGGAGGAGGAGGCTCGGGAGTCAAAAAGACACGGCGGCGACATCTTAGTGTCGGGGTTAATCAGCGAAACAGGCCGATAGCAGCTGGTGTCCCCGTCCCGGTCCGCGGAGGGCGCCCGTCTGCGGCCGGAGAGGCTGAGCGGATGCGATGCGTCCCCCCCCCCCTCATCTTTGAGTGATGCTAATTGGGATTAGCGCCCCCCCCCCCCCCCCCGTTACCGCCAAAAGTGACACGAGAGGCG